>NC_069095.1:16484641-16784641 GCF_947172395.1 Bicyclus anynana
GGCGTACTACCGCCAAGTGATCTGTTACGATGTCGTGTAGAAGGTGTGTGGATTTTCATCCTCCTCCTAACTAGTTAGCCCGCTTCCATCTTAGATTGCATCATCACTTACCATCAGGTGAGATTGTAGTCAAGGGCTAACTTGCCCTACTTATATTATAAAGGCGAAAGTTTGTGTGTATAAATATATAATAAATGCCGGGGCATTTATTGGCATTGATGTTTATTGGTAATCAATTCAGTACATCTATCCCAAGTTGAAAAAAATTTCCCTTGACATTCTTTGCTTTCAATAAATATTTAATAGGTAGATATTATCTTAGTTAACTTTAACGCCGCGTGGCGCAGTGGTGGACCCTGCATTTATTGTTTAAGCAATACCCTAAAGTTTAAATCCTGCGACTTGCTTTCTGCATCCACGGTCATGGGTTCGATTCCCACAACTGGAAAATATTTGTGTGGTGAGCAAGTGTGTTTTCAAGTGTCTGGGTGTATGTATACATTAAATAAGCATTTATTTATTTACCTATGATACAGGCTACGCTTACTTTGGTCTAGATAGTGATGTGTGTATTATCTGAATATATTTATATTTATTTTAGTCACTCAGTAAGTTCAAAATTTTTATTAAACGCAAATTTGAATATATAAATAACAAAAAGCTTGGAAATGAAATGTATTACATGTCTGGCTACTTATACACCTATTGATATGATGAATACACCTATTATTGATAAATGGTGATGGTGAAACTAAAAAAGGAAAAACCTGGCCAAGTTTGTTGTGGGCTCTTCTCGGACCAAGGCGTGTTTAGAACCCACGTAAATTTTTTTTTTGACTAATTATTATCACCATTATCTTAAAATATTAATCAAATTTTATGAATTTCTATATTAACATATCTCTTAGACTAAGTCTTTGTACGAAAATGGGTTCTCATATGCTGCGTTAAAGAACTTTGTTGTGAACTTTTATGATTACATATCTTACAAGAATAAGGCTTTTCACCAGAGTGGGTCCTCATATGCTTTACTAGAGAACTTTTTAGTGAACTTTTATAAGTGCATATCTCACAAGAATAAGGCTTATCACCAGAATGGGTTTTTATATGCTGTAGTAAATTACTTTTTTGTGAACTTCTATAATCGCATCTCTCACAAGAATAAGGCTTATCACCAGAATGGGTTTTCATATGTTGTAATAAATGACCTTTTCGTGCACACTTATAATTGCATATCTCACAAGAATAAGGCTTTTCACCAGTGTGGGTTGTCATGTGTCTTAACAAAGTATATTTTCGTGCAGATTTATAATTGCATCTATCACAAGAATAGGGCTTTTCACTAGAGTGGGTTTTGATATGGTATAGTAAAGAACTTCGTTGTGAACATTTGTAATTGCATGTCTCACAAGAGTATGGCTTTTCACCGGAGTGGGTTCTCATATGTTGTACTAAGTTACATTTTTGTGAACTTTTATAACTGCATATATCACAAGAATAAGGCTTTTCACCAGTATGGGTTCTCACCCGTGCATTCCGTGGATCTAGTAGACCTTTCTTGAGTTTCTTGTAAATATCCTGTAATGGGATTTTACAATTTTTTAATCTATTGATATCTGTGAATGTTTTATGAAATGATTGGATGTCGATTTCTGTGATTTTAGTTTCAAGGGTTTGTTCGGTTTTCTGGGTCTCTCCTGATTCTTCAGTTGCTTGCACTTCGTTGTTTGCCACAAGTCTTGCGGACAGTGGAGCGTCTAAAACAAAACATTATTCTTGTAATTTACTCCTACTATTTATGCCCTTAAACGTCACTCTCATTTTCAATAATAATGGTGACTTTTCCGGAGATTGTAATAATAATGATTACTAAGAATAAAACCAGGTTATCCACAATAAAATTATTATTTTCTAACATTGTAAAACACAATTTTTTTTAACGAAGGTTCTTCACGCAGTTTACACTGAAGTGAACTAACAGAAATCGTCACGAAATGAAAGCAAAACTCGTACAAGCACACGTCGAGCCGCCGAGAGACTCATTTGAGGCCTACACGCGCACACTCATCATAATAGATGCTATATAGCTTACAGAAACAAATCTTTAAGACTCGGAAATAAGGTGCGGGTCACTCTTTGCGCAAGTCATATATAAATCAAGACCCGTAAGGCGATTTCGGGAGGGTGACGCAAAATATTATTCTTGTAATTTGTGTCCATGAATGTGACTCTCATTTTCACTATTAAAGGCTAACAATATACTCGTACAAGCACACACCGATGCGCCGAGATTCATTTGAGGCCTATACGTTCATACGCATTTTAATAGGAACGCTTACTACGAGTAGAGCCGTGAGCAGAGGGTGTGGGTTCGAATCCAGTATGGGGCAAGCACCTCCAACTTTTCAGTTGTGTGCATTTAAAGAAATTAAATATCACGTGTCTCAAACGGTGAAGGAAAAACATCGTGAGGAAGCCTGCATACCAGAGAATTTTCTTAATAATCTGCGTGTGTGAAGTCTGCCAATCCGCATTGGGCCAGCGTGGTGGAATATTGCCCTAACCCCTCTCATTCTGAGAGGAGACTCGAGCTCAGCAGTCAGCCGAATATGGGTTGATAATGATGACTACTAGTATAGTCGGATGCAAATTGCAATCTTTATGACGTCTCCGAAATAAGATGATTCTTCGCGCAGGTCATACAAAAATCAAGACCCGTGAGGCGATTTCGGATGGGTGAGAGTCACACGTCGAAATAAAAATATTTGCGCTAACACAAATCCCCTAAAAGTCTTCGAACAGTGCGTGTTGCCAGTGATGACCTATGGTTCCAAGATACGTGTGTATTTTTTGCATAGAATTTTAATGTTTATAAAACTAGCGGATGTCCGCGACTTTGTGGGATTTGTGCAAAACAGAATAAGACGCAGACGTGTGAAATCCCGCAGGAAACCTGGGACTTTTCCAAATAAAAATAACCTATTTATTGTGCAATAACATTCTCTATCTTCTAGTGAAAGTACCATTAAAATCAGTTCAGCATGCCAGAGATAGACAAATAAAAGGATTGTTTGTGTTGCACTTCTTGGTAGTGAAAGCTCTATAAATAATTTGAAAGTTTATTTATTGTTTACATATAGAGTTTTCTTTTCTGTTGTAAAGTACCAAATTGTTTCTTCATAAAATTACGATCTAGTCAACTTACTTATGTGACTAAATTAGTAATTTAACTTTAACCTAAACTTATTATTATTTATTTTTATTATATTAAGATAATGTCCAATAACTTAATCACTAATTACTTTAGGTCACTTTATTCACGTGATCCATCATTATGAAATAATATACTCAGAGACAAAATTAAGGAAACACAAAAACAATGCTGTCATTTTTACAAGCTTGTGTGGCTATACTTGTACTGATGGCTGGCGAAACAAGTTTTTAGAGTAAAGTTTCCCACCAACCCGCATTGGTACAGCGGGGTGGGTCTAAACTGCATATCCCTTCTCCTATAAGGAGGGTGGGTTGGACCTGCTGTGGGCCATTAGAATAGGTCGATAATGATGATGGCATCGCAACAGTGTGGGTTCTCATATGCTTTCGTAAATCACTTTGTTTTGTACTTTGATATTCGCATATCTCACAAGAATAAGGCTTTTCACCAGGGTGGATTTTCATATGCCTTACTAAAGAACTTTCTTGTGAACTTTTATAATGGCATATCTTACAAGAATAGGGCTTTTCACCAGTATGGGTAACCATGTGTCTTAATAAATTTTTTTTTAGTGAAGCTTTATAATTACATATTTCACAAGAATAAGGCTTTTCGTCAGAGTGGGTTTTCATATGTGTCAGTAAATTATTTTTTTGTGAAGTTTTAAAATTGCATATCTCACAAGAATAAGGCTTTTCGCCAGAGTGGGTTCTGATATGCGTCAGTAAATTATTTTTTCGTGCACATTTATAATTGCATTTCTCACAAGAATAAGGCTTTTCACCAGTGTGAGTTTTGATATGGTTTAGTAAAGTACTTTTCTGTGAACATTTATAATTGCATGTCTCACAAGAATAAGGCTTTTCACCTGAGTGGATTCTCATATGTTGTAGTAAATTGCATCTTTGTGAACATTTATAATTGCATATATCACAAGAAAAAGGCTTTTCGACTGTATTGGGTTTCACCCGTGGATTGCGTGAATCTAGTAGAGCTTCCTTGGGTTTCTTGTGAATATCATGTAATTGAACTTCCAAATTTTTACATTTGTTGTCTGTTAATGTTTTAAGAGATAATTGGTTGTCCGGGTCTCTAATTTCAATTTCAAAGATTTCTTCGGTTTTCTGGATCGCATCTGTTTCTATAGTTGCCTGCACTTCGTTGTTTGTCGCAAGTCTTGCGGATAGTGGAGCGTCTAAAACAAAACATTATTCTTTTATAGATAAAAATTTATTTATTTTGCTATCATCCGCGAAAAGCCAACGAACCCATGCGACAGCGTCACCCAGGTCAATACTCTCTACGTATTTATCACCCCGAAACCGGAGCATCCTCAGGAGATGTTGACTCTACAACGTGCAATTGTAAAGATTTTGCATGGGTTCGTCGGCGTTTCGCGGATGATCAAAATAAATAATTTTTTATCTATTCATGATGAACTTCCGCTAAGTAACGCCTGCTTCTATCCAATAATTATTCTTATAATTTACTCCAACTATTTGTGTGCGTGAACGTCACTTCAGAAAGTTTCACTAATAAAGCGGGATTTTTCCGATATTGTTAATTATACCGTACCACATAGGGGGCAAACAAAAACACATCACAAAGCTGTATTTTCTAACATAAAATAACCAATACTGTAATTGTCTTTTTGGAGCGAAGTTTTTTTGCGTGGCTTGGAGTAAAGCGAACTAACAGAAATCGTCCCGCAAGGAAATGCTTATGCTTAGCCGTAAATTTCAGGAACTACTGGTCCGATTTTGTCAATTTTGAAATTTAAAATGTAAATAGATTTTACTCTGGATTAACACATAGGCTACGTTCATCCCGGAAAAATCCATAGTTCCCGCGGGATTTTTGAAAAACTTAATTCCACGCGGACGAAGTCGCGGGCGTCTGCTAGTTTACAATAAAGGGAAAAATAAACTGCCATCAAAATAGCAAAGTTGTATATAGATAATTTGGGCCGGAACTTTGATAAGCTAATTTTAAAAATACCAGTTTTTAATCATACTAATCTCCAATTTCATGTGTAACTAGCTGTCGCTGCGCGGTTTCGCCCGCGTGGTTCCTGTTCCCGTAGGAATACGGGGATATTATATAGCCTTCCTCGATAAATGGACTATCTATCACTGAAAGTATTTTTCAAATCCGGACCAGTAGTTCCTGAGATTAGCGCGTTCAATCAAACAAACAACCAAACTCTTCAGCTTTATAATATTAGTATAGATATCTGCCGGAAAGGCGATTATGTCAGCCAAAGCGTGTTGTAATGCTTCTTTAACCTATTTATTGCTCATTAACCTCATATCTTCCATAAGTCCCATTAAAATCGGTTTAACCACTTCAGAGATTAGACTGGACAGACAAATAAAAATGTTAAAAAGTTTGTTTGTGTTGCAATTCTTGGTATTGAAAACTCTATAAATAATTCGAACATTTATTTATTGTTTACATCTAAAGTACTGACTACATTTTTCGCGTAAACATAATAATAATAATAAATAGTGTAAGATTACTATTTTATGATATACTCAGCGGTAGAATTAGCGAATCAAAAGATGCTAATTAATCAATTTTTTCGTACACCACATTACTTTTTTTCAATTTTAGGTCTAAATTAATTACCTTAAAATTCAGCTTACTTATAAATTATACGCACTGAAACAATGCTATCATTATTACAAGGTTGTGTGGATTGACGATGGCTGGCGAAACTAGAATTTTAAAATTTATATTAAAGTTTCCCACCAACCTGCATTGGTACAGCGTGGTGGGTCTAAACTCCATATCCCCTCTCCTATAAGGAGGGTGGGTTGGACCTGCTGTGGGCCGTTAGAGCAGGCTGATGATGATGATGGAATCGCATCAGTGTGGGTTCTCATATGCTTTCGTAAATCACTTTGTTTTGTAGTTTGATATTCGCATATCTCACAAGAATAAGGTTTTTCACCAGGGTGTGTTTTCATATGCCTTACTAAAGAACTTTTTAGTGAACTTTTATAATTGCATATCTCACAAGAATAAGGCTTTTCATCAGTATGGGTAGCCATGTGTCTCAATAAATTTCTTTTTAGTGCAGCTTTATAATTACATATCTCACAAGAATAAGGCTTTTCGCCAGAGTGGGTTCTGATATGCGTCAGTAAATTATTTTTTTGTGAAGTTTTAAATTTGCATATCTCACAAGAATAAGGCTTTTCACCAGAATGGGTTCTGATATGCTTCATCAAATTATTTTTGTGAGAAGTTCTGTAGTTGCATATCTCACAAGAATACGGCTTTTCGGCAGTGTGGATAGTCATGTGTCTTAAAAAGTTTTTTTTTAGTGCTGATTTATAATTGCATATCTCACAAGAATACGGCTTTTCATCAGAGTGGGTTTTGATATGCATAAGTAAATTATTTTTTCGTGAAGTTTTGAAATTGCATATTTCACAAGAATAAGGCTTTTCGCCGGAGTGAGTTCTGATATGCTTCTGTAAATTATTTTTGTGTGAAGTTCTGTAATTGCAAGTCTCACAAGAATAAACCTTTACACCAGTGTCGTTTCTCATTTGTGCATTTTCTAGTAGAATTTTCTTGGGTTTGTTGTGAATATATAACTGGAATTCACTATTTTCAATTTTTGTCATTTCTGTGAATGTTTTAATGGCGCTCTGACATGATTGGTCGTCCAGATCTATGTTAGTTGCAAGGGTTTGCTCGGTTTTCTGGATCGCTCCTGCTGCTTCAGTTGCTTGCACTGCGTTGTTTGTCACAAGTCTTGCGGACAGTTGAGAGTCTAAAACAAAACATTTTTCTTGTAATTTACTCCTACTTTTTGTGTACGTGAACATCACTCCCGCAATTTAACTTTATTAATTATAATGATTACATATATGGCAGAATAAAATCACACAGCATAGCACAAAGCACTATTTAAAGTAACTACTGGTTCGAATTGAAAAATATTTTTTGTGTTGGAAAGTAAATTTATCGAATCAATGCTATATTCTATATCACGCCACGACAACCAATCATATGAGAGCGCTATTAAGTATTAAAACATTCACAGTAATAAATAGAAAATAGTGAAGTCCACTACACACAAAAAACTCGAGAAATTTCTCGTAAAATTATAGGAGGCAATTTAAACAAGTAGAGTTAATAATAAATATTAACAAGTTAATATTGTAAATAATTTAAAAAAGTAATTGTTCGGTTTCTTGCCCGCTCATTTTAGCAAAATCTGCCTTTTGAACTCACAGCAGAGCCACTAATGATCTTGAGGTTTCAAAAGTGCTTGTAAACTTGAAATACAATAACTCGATTTGATTTGAATGTGGTAACTACGCATACGTGACAGGCAATAAAATTGAAAATTTTGAAAAACCCCCGAAGATCATGAAATTATTAATTACACTCTGGATCAAGTAATCAATATTCTCTTTCAGTGTGCATTCATTTGAGACTCCAAGTATATCTGCAGACATTTCATTGTTCTTCCCCAATTTCACCCCCCACAACTTTTAAACGGCTTAACCGATTTTCATCAAACATGTCTAAGAACACTTGCACATAAGTCACCTTTAAAATTAAGTAGAAATCGCTTCATCCGTTCGGGACCTATGGTGTCACAGATAGATAGATACGAACAGACACGTCAAACATATAACTTATAACCCTTCTTTTTGCGATGGGGGTTAAAAAACCAGATATAATCTCCTCACATTATGATTATAAACAAACGCGGAGGTAAAGATGCACCACAGACAAGTTGACTTATTACACTGTAAGCGAGACAATATAAATTGTACACCTTTTTTAACCAAAATCAGTTTTTTTGAGTTTCACAAGTTTTGATAATATTAAATGATTCATAGTACTTAAAAAAATATTAACTTAGTGGGTTTCTTTAGATACCCCATTCGACTTGTGTATGTTCGCTGAATTTATTAAATTCATCCCTTTCCTCATACCAACACTTTCTTTCCCCAAACAGCTAATTTCGTAATACGCAAAACTAATCCTTTCATTTGATACCAGCATCGTTCACTTTATAGATGCAAAAATACACTGCCTACCTAAGGACTCAATACAAACCTATGTAGGACCATAGTACATAGCTGGACAAGGAATTTTCCAATATTTACTTATAGTGCATACCCTAGTTCAAAACCTTGTGCACTCCACTGTTTGATACCCCACTCGAATATACACATATACACTACAACGTTTGCTGTCAATTGTCATGTCATAGTTCCTTTAAGCGCGCCATCTTGATATAACTCAAAAACTTGGGTTTTAATTTTATTTATTTCTTTTTATTTAGTTTTATATATTCACTTATTTAGATTGTAATAAAATCCTTGTATTTTTTAAATTTTATTGGCCTAAAATGGACCATCTCATTTGTCAGGGAGGTAGTTTATGGTCAGTATTTATCCACTAAGAACGGATTTTGCGATAGGGCCGGATTAAGGAGGTCTAAGAGCGAACGAAGTCGCGGGCGTCCGCTAGTAAAGATAGAATCATGATGATTGACTTGTCACTTACTTATAGCCACAGGAACTGCCGATGAGCGCGGTACATTCAGCCTCAGATTTCTTTTCCTGTGAAACAAAGCAGCATTAGAGTTTGCTAGCGAACTCTACCGTCCCGGGTTCGATACCCGGCTGGGTCGACTGAGATTTTTTTAATTGCTAGTTACCACCCTACAGGCAAAGATGTAGCACCAAACGATTTAGCGTTCCGGTACGATGTCGTGTAGAAATCGAAAGGGGTGCAGACTTTCATCCTCCTAACAAGTTAGCCCGCTTCCCTACCGCTAGCTTGGTGGGTTGGCCCTGTTGTAATTAGGTTAAGGTTTATAGGAAATAAAAGGCTTTATTTTTATTTCTATACTCTCATTTATTTATTACTTCTTTTTTTTAAATTTTTAACAATATAAGTATAAAATACAAAACATTATTAAAAATTTATAAAAAAAAATTCACCCTCCCGCTGCGGGACATTTGAGTGTCCAAGCAACCGGTGGTCAGGGCTCCAGAGAAAGGAACCTCCTCACAATACGCGCCGTCTCAAGAATCACTGCCTTTTGTATCCGACTCTTGATCCAACAGTTAAGCGAAAGCTTCTTAAGGTGTTGGTCGAAGCTTTTCGCTATAAGACCATTTACTGAAACAACTATCGGAACAATCGCACCTGATCCGATAGTCGCTGCGCAGTCACGGTCACTGTTGGTTCAAGAGTCTGAAACAGAGAAAGTCTATATTATTATATTAAAGTGGGTGGATAATTGCGCCTCTGAGTATATATGGTGATGGTAAAAAACTAGCAGTTGTATACTTACTTGGTCTTCTTCATCGTGTCACGGCTGCAGCCTGCATGAGGATCGCAGACTTGTGATGTACTTGCAGCATTCTGTCAAAATAAATCTCATTCACAACATTTCTGTTCACGGAACAAAAATGGACTATATTATATGAGACATTTGGGAAAATTAAGTCAATATTAACAAATTTAATACATAAAAGAAAATATTTTTTGGACGTTTATAATAAAAATTAGGTGAAAAGCAATCAAAAATCTATTGACATAATAAGATGAACAGACATATATTTTTAGCTAGTCTGTTGAAATGTTACATGAGTTTTGCAATCGGACACAATTTTATTTTTAGGACATGTGTGGGGGTCAATAGAAGCTTATCCTCCAGTTTGTGGGGTGGTCACCACCCCTTGTCCCCGGGCCGCCATCTTGAAAAAAGGGGTGAAAACACTTGTTTCGCGATATCTCGGAAACTATGCGTCTTACAATTTGTAAATATCAAAATCCTGAGGAATTTGTGAAAAACTGAAATTCACGCAGATGACGTCACAGGTTTATATAAAAAATTGTAAAATACGATTGAGTATTTGATATTTTTTTTTTTTATTCTTTACAAGTTAGCCCTTGACTACAATCTCACCTGATGGTAAGTGATGATGCAATCTAAGATGGAAGCGGGATAACTTGTTAGGAGGAGGATGAAAATCCAAACCCCTTTCGGTTTCTACACGGCATCGTACCGGAACGCCAAATCGCTTGGCGGTACGTCTTTGCCGGTAGGGTGGTAACTAGTCACGGCCGAAGCCTTCCACCAGCCAGACCGGGACAATTTAAGAAAATCTCAATCTGCCCAACCGGGGATCGAACCCAGGACCTCCGTCTTGTAAATCCACTGCGCATACCACTGTGCCACAGAGGCCGTCCAATTATTGAGTGTGATAGAAAATCATATACCTCAATGGAAAAGTGTATGGTCTCACCTGGACATGCATGCATAAATGTTCATTGTATTCATTTTCTTCCACAAAACCCTTAGAACAGAATGAACACTCGAAGATACTTTCACTTTTTATAGACACACATTCTGCTGCTTTCCTATTAGCTTCATTTATAGCCTCAGACTCCAACTTTATCTTTATGTCAGAGTATCCATCATCATATAAGTCATTGTTAGAATTGTCTGAGTCACAATCTTGAGCTGACTCCAAGTATTCATTTACATTTTCTTTCTTCATCACAACAGTTGCAACATCTCCCAATACAAATTCCTCTGCTTCCATCTGCTTTTCTTCACTGTGAGAAATATTTTCATTTTTTATCAAAACTGTAACGTCTCCCAATATAGATTCCTCTGCTGTTTTCTCTTGATTAGTGTGATCTATGTACAAGTCACAATGGTTAGCTCTGAAATTTTTCACTGTATAATTACACTTCAGGTCTTTTGTTGTGTGGATCATCAATTCTTCATGTTGCTTTGTAATCTGAAACAAGGCCAATGTTTTAATGTTTCACCTAATGAAGTAAGAACAGTACAAGCTCCTTATTCACGTTTCCTTCATTTGCGTTTTCACAATTAGCAGATTAAAAACTTGCAACCCTTTTAATCTATTTGCAGCTAAAGAATTCTTTATTTATGGATCTGACTGCCGAAAGTTACGTAAAATCTGCAAATTGAAACTTTTTAATTGCAAATATTGTTGAAATTGTGAATAGATTGTAACTGAAGGCTTAAGAATGACAAATGCTTGTTGTAATTGTAGAGATTTCTTTATGGATCTGTCTATGGCAAACTTTTATTAAGAGGCATATTGCTAATGCCAATGCTGAATACCAGTCTGAATTGAAGGAGCTTTTTGACTACCAAAGAACAAAAAAATACTAATTTCATTAAAATATTGCTTAAGCCTGAATAAATAACTACTGAATATTGTCATAAATTAGATTTTTTAAATTATTTATAAAGCTTTTACTGTATATCATTTGAAATATATGAAACTATGAAATAGTAGTACATACTCACCAAATTATGTTGTTCAACTAAGTCTGTCATCATTGAATAAGTTCTCAAGCTCAAGTCCCTAAATGTAGTGAAGTTGTTTAATTTCTGTGCACACATCACACAAACTGTCAGCTTCAGGTTTCCTCGACGACACAGCTTTAACAACTGCACAGAATTAAAAAAAAAATTTATTACAGGCATGTAAAAAAAAGGAGATAGATATAAGGAATTTATTGTCTTCCAGTAATTTTAGGTTTTATCTAGGGAAAAATTCCTAGTCAGCTGAATTTTTGTATACACCTTAATTACAGTGTTATTATAAAGATGTAAAAAATCGATATCATTATTGTGCTGGCGAAAAAAGTTACAAAGGTCAAAAGGTCAAATATTTCGTGACCTATTGCTCGGAGGTCAATAGAGGTCATTATTAAAATTGTTCCTCATAAAATTGTCTACAAAAACTGTCTGCAGTTTTTTTGTAAAATTTAAGGTTTTCGGATTAAAGCGCTTAAGGGGTTGGTATTAGACATACAAATTATTGCTACTCCAATACAGGTGAATACCGACATCCTCAAGACATCCTTAGGGTAGGCAATGCATTTTTGGATCTATGAACACCACTGGTTATATTCTGAGTGTGTATGTGTGCATGTATTTTTTTGTTTTGTCGGACTCCGTGGCGCAGTGGTATGCGTGATGGATTTACAAAATGGAGGTACTGGGTTCGATCCCCGGCTGGGCAGATTGAGATTTTCTTAATTTGTCCAGGTCTGGCTGGTGGCAGGCTTCGGCCGTGGCTAGTTACTACCCTGCCGACAAAGACGTACCGCCAAACGATTTAGCGTTTCGGTACGATGCCGTGTAGAAACCGAAAGAGGTGTGGTTTTTCAACCTCCTAACAAGTTAGCCCGCTTCTATCTTAAGACTGCATCATCACTTACCACAGGTGAGATTGTAGTCAAGGGCTAACTTGTAAAGAATAAAAAAAAATGTATGTTACTTCAAAGCCTGCAAAATTTTTACTACTTATTTTTGAAAATGAAAATTCTTCGAATGTTTTTTTTGCTTCTATTCCAATCATATTTTTATTATTATTATCATAATTTTTATGTTTAAAATTTAAATTGGTTTATGAATAACAGGGACTTTCTTTTAAGTAAAAAACCTGAAGCAGAAGGTCTATGTAACATAATTGGTGTAACTGGATATGTCCATAATGATTAATTATAAATAAATAGTAGCACAATAAACAGTCAACTCACAGGCTTCCCAGTAAGCTGTTCATATGCCTCCTGCAACTTGTATTTATTCATTAAAAACAGTTTACTGTTGGTATCCAAGCATATCATGCACATCTGCAAATAAGTTTTATTTATAATATTCTTTTAACTAAGTGCTTAAACAAGTGTTTGTATACAAAACTACCATCTGATAAAAGAATACAGCTACTCACAACCAAAAATGGTGTGGATTTTTATCATCCTCTTAACAAGTTAGCCCGCTTTCCTCTTAGATTGCATCATCACTTATAATGTGAGATTGTAGTCAAGGGCTAACTTGTAAAGAATAATAGATACATTATATAATATAAAAAAAATAGCCAATCACATGGCCAAGTGTGGACACAGCCCTGAAGGAAGAAGAAGCCTAGTGAGTCTAATTGTACAAATGTTTTAAGCAGATTAGAGGAAGCTTCTTAGTATCTTAGTTCGAGATCACAGCCTCTAAACTTGCTGTTTACACTATCAATAAAATAATTTTGTGCCATCAGCAAATAGTGTTAGTATAGCAGAGTACTTGATTGGTACTTATTTATTTATTTAGGAAGACTAACCACAGAACATTGTATCATGTATACATATTGTAATGATGATATTACTTGTGAATACATAATGTAATGTTAACATTATCTTAACACCAAATTAATGTATTATAAACTTCTGGACACATCTATTGGACCACCTTGCATTTTCAGTTTAGTTTGGTCATATTTTGGTAGGGGCCATCGAAACCTAAACTCTAAGGTGGGCCAATAGATGTGTCCCGAAGTTTATTATAACATTAATGATAACAACAACTTTCACAACAATCATAAATACATAATTTATGTTATAATAACTAACCTGCAATGTTGAAGGAACAGCATTACTGTTAATTTGCCTTACAGAACTGTTTGTTTTATCAAAGTCATCATCTACGAAATGCTGCGAGCAGACCACTGCCGGGTCAGGCAGGAGATGATCTTGTGTGCCGAGGGCACTGTGCCAAGCATCCCGGAGATGTTCTTGCTCGGGTAATCTGCAAAGATGCTGTATGTAAACAAGTATTAAATATTTTATTTCAGGCTAACTGACATTTGGGTAAATGGACTTGGACTGTTCGGCTTTTAATTTCGACAACCTGGCAACCCTACTTGAGGGAGGATTGTAAAAGAAGTTTTTCGGACGCCAGATCTACAATCGGCGTGGTGTGTGGTGTAGTTGCAAGCATCAGCTATTAGTTGGTTGGGGTGGGTGGGGGGTCTCTTAAAATAAAGTTATCGAAATCTGTTTCATTTCTTATCTACTTTTCGAGAAAATGGCGGCCATGATCAAAATTCACCAATTTAACAATTCTACTCACTCATGGAAAGTAATTCCCGTAGCTTTAGATTCAGTGGTATATGTGTTCTCACAGAAGGGCACGCAGCACTGCATTTTCGGTGTTTTACTTTGCGTTAGGGCAATAAAATTATAAGCAAATAACAAACTGGACTTTAAAAAACTACAATCGAAATCGATTATCAATATCAAGACATAGTGGTTCTATTGGTATTCCGTTTTTGTTCTACTTCCGCAGGTTTAATATATTTAGTACGAGATTTACTTCGTAATCACTGACTCACGAACTCATTACACCGATTCTATAATATTAATAAAACTTAAAACACAACCCAGGGTAATTCACTTTTTATTGGAAAATATAACTCTTAATTTCATAACCTCAAATGGATCCACCATTATTTTTATTTTGGTCACAAACCTCATTTGTCGTCTGTGGTCACTGGTCACAGATCAGTGATGAGTGATCACGAGCTGTGATCACGAGTATATCTGTAATGGGCCGTACAGACTACTTAAGTATTTTAGTCGAGTACTAAAATAATACTAATTTACAAATATGAAATAATTTCAATACATATTGAAACCAACTACCGTCGACAAAAATTGTCTTCTTTATAAAAATAGCTAGAGGATTTAGTATTTTAGTCGAGATTTTTCCGATGCCTTGATTTTATAAAAACTGGGAAAATGACTGGCGGGCTGCGCGCAGTCTAAGATTTCGTAGATTAAATTAGTATTTTAAACCCTTAGGTAACGCACAAAAATACCGATTACCGATACCTTACCAGAATTATATGTATAAAGTTATGAAAAAAATATCTTCGTTTTTCTTATCTTTGTTAAGGGTTAAGTTTGCATATTTACGGTTGTTTATTTTTATGTGTTTTTTTATTTATTTGATAATTGTTAACAACAATCCAATTAAAAATAGGTTAACTCGGTTCGATAAGAAACACCAAATTGAGTCATAAAACTGTTCGTTATAATAATATTTTCAGTATTAGTAAGTAAGAAGCTTTCGTAGACATGCACATGTGTATCAAAATAATACTTAGTATATTTTTGATCTTATTAACTATACAGGTTTGTGTTTGGACTTTTTTTATCACCATTATCATCCCATCAGCCGATGGACGTCAACTGCAGGACATAGGCCTTTGGTATGGACTTCCAAACATCACGATCCTGCGCCGCCAGCATCCAGCGAATCCCTGGTTGCTTGATGTCGTCAGTCCACCTATTGTGGGGTCACCATTCAAGCACCTTGGGACCCCAACGTCCATCGGCTCTTCGAACTATGTTCCCCACCCATTGCCACTTCAGCTTAGTGACTTTTTTCTTATTCTGTTAAAATAATTTTCAAATATATTTTTATTAAAACTTTTTAGGTACGGATAGTGAAGGGCGCTGAAGAAAAACTTGATGAGTCGGGTATGTACGAATTAATAAATTGTGGTGTCGCATATCCTAATTCACCAATAATTTTAATTAAAATATTGGTAAATATTTCTAAAAAATAAAATCTCTTTAGATACTATGGACCAGCCTGAAGAAGAGGTAACTTTTATATTCTAAAAAAAACTGCACAGGTATTTTATAATGCAAACAATTTAATATATATCTTTTTTATTTTCAGTGGCATATGGATTTTATGCCGGTGAGTATGGATAGATGGAATTCGAATTTCAAATGATTTTTTTAAATTTTGTAATGATTAAATTGTGATATTTTTTATAAATATTTTCACACAAAAGTTTTTGGTATTTAAATGTAATTTCAGACTGGATATCTCCCTGATAGTGTATACAGGGAACTCGCCTGGTATGGAATCCTTCAAATTCAACCATTACATCACAGCACCAAGCATAAAGTAGCCGCTCAGCTTATTTGGCAGCATACACTTGGCAGACCTCACGTAATCATGGAAAGTCCTCCACAGGCAAGCTAAGCGTTTGATTTTTTAAATCTTTTATATATTTAACTGTTATTTTAAATAAGCAGATATGTATACTGACTCTTAGTCAGTATCGATATCGATACTGACTCTTAGTAAGTAGCTAAGTAGTAGTAAGTTGCAGCAGTAAACAGTTATTCTGTTTTGTAACTGTTAAACATCTATTACGAGTACTACTTTTTTGTACTCTTGATACAACTTGTTGTGCAGTTAAAGAATTGTACATATAATCGATTCATTATGCTTATTTTTGTAGTCAACGCAATCAGAAGGTAAAATAAGTAGGCAGATATTAGCTGAAGAAGCAGCAAAATGGTCGAGAGAACAACGCGCGGCGCAAGAAGTTTTAATGGAAAATATCAAGAGTGGTGGAAATGGACTCACCGTAAGGACTGTTATAACCACTCATCATAAAACGACTTACATTATACAGAACGGTAATTTTTAAAACTATATCTCATTTTATCATAAACCATAGGATGATAATGTGCAGATTCTTGATGTAGTCAGTCAGTAAAATAAAGAGATCAGTTCAAACTAAGATAATCAATAGATTGAATTAATTTCAATATTTTACATTTACCAATTTCAAATATTAAATTCCAGGAAATTATTTCGAATGCCCAGAAGGTTCAGAACCAGATCTTGATGCTTATCGTGTGCAAGCAAATATGCACGAACGAAAATGTACGTTCGGTCACAATTCAAGGCCAGTACCAGTGGATCCTTGCATTGAAGCAGAAGTTGCACCTATAGAGTATTCGTTCCATGAAGGTTGGATGTTCTGTCTTGGGAATGGGGAGCGTGAGAATAATTATTTTCAAAATGGTACATTGGATTGCGGTAATAAAACAAAGGTAGTTGTGAAATTATTTGCTGTACAGGAAGTTCTTGTACTGAATACATAATGTAATTGTATTAAAATATGAAAATTTTCTTAGTTATCAGTTAGCGACTTCTTGGAGCAATGTGCAATAGACAACAATATCGTTATTAGTTTTGATTATTTTGGTGACGAACCTAGAAAGGACATAATGCACAATGCAACTCTTTGCACCACTTGGGATCCGTGTAAATTGTCATACTTGTACCGGCTTGAGGTAAATTTCCATTATCTATTTTGTTTACAAGACAAAAAGAAAATCCAATTAAAGTTATTATAGTCACCGTTTTTATTTCAATTTATAGCCACCGCCAGCTGAATTAAGTCCAGCTTTCCCGACTGAAACCGAAAACCCTTGCGATACTACTGTGTGCCCCGAGTGTGTTGTCGGGTATACTGGCGATGGGGGAGTGCCGATGGAATGTGAGTTTATTTGTGTACAACTAAATATTGGATTGTTTTTTTACAAAATAATAAGCTAATTGTGTGGTTGTGTATTGTTTCAGTGGGTGATTAAATGCTCAGTACTACTTGTTAGTAGGTATATTTAAAAAAAAATTAAACTAGTAAAATATTAATGTACATATAAAATAATTGAAATTAAACTAATAAAATTTCAAATTAAAATAGTGTGTTTTTTTAATTTAATTTATACATAAAAAGCATATAGGATTATAAGTAGTTGTGTGTAACCTATTCACGATATCTAATGTACACCCAACATTAGATATCGTGAATAGGTTTTATTAAATGATATCCTGTTTTTTATAATGAAAGTATCGATCTACTAATGAAAGAAGAAAATAAAGTTATGTAATACGACAACATCAGTTTAAATTCTTTTTTACTTCGAATTTATCTCAAAACAATTTCAAGTTTTGACTTAAAAGAGTCGAGTACCTACTGAAAAGCCTTTTTGCTGCTTCCGGATCGGACGGATCTCTATTAAACCCAACCTATGTGTCCTAAATCGATTTTACTATAAAGGGAATAATGCGAAGTTTGTTTAAATAAATTACAAGAGTCCGCTACCTAGTTATTAAAGTAATGATTTTTACAAATATATTACAGAACTAGCGGACGCCCGCGACTTCGTCAGTTCAGTAGTTAAAATTCAGTCAGTAGTTTCAGCATGATGCCCCGTTAATATTTAATACGGACAGACAGACAGACAGACAAAAAATCAAAAATACAAAAATATTTTTGGTTTCAGTATCGATTGTAGAATGCCCTCCAACTAAAACTTTGAAAATATCTTTAATGTACAGAATTTGACCTGTTACAGTTTTATTACATATAATAAGGCCGCCTTTTGTATTCTACTTTTTCTTGTGTTTCTGTTTTGCTTGTTTTATTTTATTTTTGTGGTGTACAAATAAAGAGTATTAAATAAATTAAATAAATACAAATATCATAATATAGACGTCTTACAAGTCTTAAATGGTCATCTAGGTTTGTGGTACTATAATTTGGTATGCGAGGCCGTACTGAGGCTGATGAGGTACATTGTCTGTGATGTCACTGTCAACGTAATCAACCAAATCAAATGACACTAGCATGTAATACCTTTGCCTTTTCCCCATAGAAAAAGAAAAAAAAAACTACTAAACGTCACTGTCAGTGTCTGAGCGTCTGACACTGACGGTGACAGAAGAGATGAAAAAGTGAGGTTATAAATTAGAATATTTTAATTTTTGAATTTATTTTTGTGTATATAAATTTAGTTGGATAAATATTAAAAATGGTTGTAAGTCCTCATTTTCAAGATCTGTTTGAATGTCTAAACGAATCTGAAGTGCTACATTTACCAACACTAAAAGAGAAGGCGCTTAAAATTAACTTTACAGATTCTGCTGATGTAAGTATTTTTCATTATTCCCTGATGGTAGTTGTTATTGTTACTGTTTGCAATAATGCGTAACACGTTAGTTGAAGCTATGTCGCACTGTGTTTATAAGTATTCAAACACTACACTATGAGATTTTTGTTTTAGGAAATTCATACAGTTTACAAAGGGCAGGAGCCACAGTTACCATTTGCCGCCAGTGAAGTGTTTCAAGCACCAATTCACAGTTGGAGACGGTTGACAGCAGTAGACGAGGGCTGCAAAGCTGTCTATGAATTATCACTTGATGTCAAGGTATGAAGCATTAGTTAAAACAATAGTAACAAAAATAGACATAATATTATGGGGTGTGGAGTGATTAATGTAATATTATGATTAGACTGTAATGTTTGCTCAAACAGTGTTGATCAGTTGATCACTCGGTTAATCACTTCCACTTGGTTGAACACTGTATCTTCTTAGTATGTGCCACTGTTGCACCCAAGTGCAACTGCCCCTCTCCTATCCGAAGCATGTACTTATATCCTAGTCTGTTTACATATACTACACCTACCTATTGTGACTACAGGAGTTACAGGACCAGTGAGGTAGCTTGCCTTGGAGGGGCCATGTATAAAAATAGTTGGAGGGCCAATAGAATACATCCCAAAAATCTCTGTAGCTTTTTTCTCGGGACCAGATTAAGAGATTGTTGATTACACTTACAGGGTCCCTGTAGTCATTGATGCAGCTGATACAGCAGTACACCCTGCTAACTGTTGTTGACTGAGTCAAAATGTATAGTTCACCAGCCTCATAGCTTCTGCATTTTAAGCTGTTGGCTACTTGCTACTTATTAATATGACTCATGTTTTATTTACATTATTTTTTTCCAAGAGCTTCTAAAGTTCCTCAAATTTTATTTATAATTTTTTTATTCTTTACAAGTTAGCCCTTGGCTACAATCTCACCTGATGGTAAGTGATGATGTAATCTAAGATGGAAGCGGGCTAACTTGTTAGGAGGAGGATGAATATCCACACTCCTTTTGGTTTCTACACGACATCATACTGGAACGCGAAATTGCTTGGCGGTACGTCTTTGTCGGTAGGGTGGTAACTAGCCACGGCCGAAGCCTCCCACCAGCTAGACCTGGACCAATTAAGAAAACCTCAATTGGCCGGGGATCGAACCCGCACCTTCGTCATTAAATCCACCGAGCTTACCAATGCGCCACAGAGGCGTCAAAATAATGGCCGTGTATAATGGTACAACAAATACATATATTAATAATTATTGATGGTGCAACTGAATGTTTTTGTATAAATTTATCACTAATTGTAATTTAAATAGCATTGCTATTTTTATTGGTAAATGAATTGCTAATCATTCACACTTGCTCATCATTCACTGATACATAATCATTTACATTGAATGATTTACTATTTTCAGGACAGTGATTTAAACTTCAGGCCTGGTGATACAATTGGCATAATTCCACAAAATCTTCAGTCTGAAGTGGACAGTGTTCTTAAACATTTGCACATAGAACATGAAGCAGGTCGCAAATATACCATACTCACTGATACATCACAGAAAGGCACCAGAATACCACCACATGTGCCCATCGAATCCACTTTGAGACATGTACTTACTTATTGCGTTGATTTGAGAGGCATTTTGAAAAAGGTATGAAATAATCTATGTAAAATTAATCTTTGTAATGTTACAATAGGCTAGTTGACACTTGTTTTTAAATGGTCTTAAATAGTTCATTATCGTCCTACTAGACTAAAAAAAAACATTTTTTTGAAAAATGATTTTGATTTGATTACATTACATGAAAATTTTAGTTTTTAAATATGTTTTCTACAATATGAGCCAGAACGCTTGTCAGCCATGACAGTCTATATTTCAACTGTTTTGTGACGTCACTACAATAAATCCCATACAGATGGAGTGTTTGACAAAAATATTGGTTAATTTTTTTTAATTTAAATGATTTTTTTTAAATTATTGTTTTAAAAAAGAACATCACTTTGAAGGTACTCTGAATTTTACAGCTTTTTCTTTTAGCACTATCAAGATATACAAAAGAAGCAAATGAAAAAAGGATCCTTGAATATTTTAGCAGCAAAGAAGGTTCTGTAGCTTACACAACACAAATACTTGAAAAACATATATGTTTGTTGGACATTTTTAAAATATTCCAATCTTGTAAACCACCTGTGGAATTATTATTGGAATATTTACCAAGACTTTTACCAAGGCCATATTCTATAGCTAATAGTAATAATGAAAGAATTATCAAAATCTGTTTCTCTGTTATCTGTATTGGTAATAATAGAAAAGGCTTAACCACTGGATGGTTAGAAGACATTATTACGGAACATTATGGAAACAGTATAGAAGAAAAAATGAAAAATATTGATATAAATGATAAGAAAATCAAAATTCCTATTTATATAAGAAAGAACACAAATAATTTTTATTTACCAGATGATATAGGAACACCAATAATTTTAATAGGACCAGGAACTGGAATTGCGCCTTTTATAGGGTTTCTTGAAGAAAGACAAAATGTAAAGGCAAATAATCCAGAAGCCAATTTGGGTAGAACTTGGTTGTTTTTTGGCTGTAGAAACCCAAATCTAGATTTTATATATGAAGAAGAATTGAATAATTTTATTTCAAATGGTGTTCTAAACAAATTGTGTACATCATTTTCGAGATATGGCAACACTGAAAATTGTTATGTGCAGGTTAGTCACTTTGTAATTTTTTAACCAACTATACTTAAAGAACCACCATTCAAAATGTTTATGCATATTTTTTTTTTAGTTTAATGGGTTCAAAAGGGTTAGACCTCACAAGCTGTAAAGGCAGTTAAACAAAGTTGTTTTTTAAAAATTAATTCCATTCAAGGTGAGAAGAAATTTTAGGATGTCTGCTTTCAGTGACATATGCAAGCAAAAATGGCTTGCCAATTTGCCTGTTACCTTTTAGCTAGACAGACTACCTAAGGTTAATTAATTAGGTACCCTAATATCTCTCTTCTACTACAATTTCACCTGATGGTAAGTGATGATGCAATCTAAGAATGAAGCGGGCTAACTTGTTAGGAGGAGCATGAAATCCACACCCTTTTCCGTTTCTACACGACATCGTACCGGAACGCTAAATCGCTTGGCGGTACGTCTTTGCTGGTAGTGTGGTACCATCATTATCAACCCATATTCGGCTCACTGCTGAGCTCAAGTCTCCTCTCCGAATGAGAGGGGTTGGGCCTATAGTTCACCACGCACGCAGAGAATCAGGAAAATTCCCTGGTATGCAGGTTTCATCACTGAATAATAATCTCTTTTAATATTCTATTTTAGGATGCCATTAAACTAAATGGTGAAGAAGTTGCAAAATTATTAATGCAAGGAGCTCGTGTCTATGTTTGCGGAGATATCAAGAAAATGGCGGAATCGGTCAGAGAGGCGATAGAGGAATGTATAGCTACGCATGGCGACGAGGCAAGCGCTCACGACTTCGTAGCCAATATGATAAAAGAGAAAAAGTATATAAATGATATATGGAATTAATATTGACACCTAGATAATTATGTAAATAATAAATTTATTTATTTATTAAAGCGTTTATTTTTATTGAGAACTAGCGGACGCCCGCGACTTCGTCCGCGTGAAACTCTATGTAAAGTTTCAACTACCTCTACCCTACCCTTACCCTGCCCCTACCCTACGTTAAATTTTCCTGAATTTTCTTTGCTATAAACCTCACGGAGCCCGAGACCTTTTCAACGAATGCAAAACCGTGGAAATCGGTTCGTGCGTTCTGGAGTGCGTCAGGAAGGAAAACCCCAACTTTAATTTTTTTTATTATAAAAAGTATCCTATGTCCTTCTCCTGGCTCTAAACTACCTCCCTGCCAATTTTCAGCTAAATCGGTTCAGCCGTTCTTGAGTTATAAGTGGAGTAACTAACACGACTTTCTTTTATACAGGGTGATTCGGTCTTTAGTGCGGATATTTTTTTTCGTGGTTCTGTATCATTAATAGAATATAAATCTACAAACAGTTCGATACATTTTATGTAATTTTTTTTTTAATTTATGTCTCTAAAATAACAAAATAATGTACATATTATTACTAAACAAGATATATTCAGCTTAAAAGTGATCTGGTGACGTTCTTTAGGTATCAAACGAAAATAAAATAAACGCACAATAGGGTGACCCTAAAATTCTGTTCAAAAGTAAATAACTTTAGCTAACGATAATTTTGTTATTTTTGAGTTAAAAAAAAAAGAAAAAATACGTGATCATTAAATTTTGTTTATGTACAAAATATAAAAATATCCGCACTAAAAAAATTTTCTTCCTGTATATATAGATTTCCATTTGGTCGTAGAATTACTACTTACTGACAGTTTCAAAAGTGCTCTAAAGTTCCACATACTTTTCTGACTGGTACCTGGTGGTCTAAACCACAGAATATACTGGTTACTGGAACTGGCTTAGCGGTGGTCGCAATTTTGTTTTGTTGTCTGTGTCTACTTTATTGTTGTTTACAGTATATTTTATTGTTATTTTAGTTTAGTAGTTTTATTTATTTAATTAATGAATAACATACAATGATGAATGATATAGTAAAAGGTGTATACATAAACTTAGGTATTAAAGTAACTTCATAAATAATGCCTAAAGCATTATGAAGTGGTGCGCAAACAATATACCAAGCGATAACAACGACACCCTCGTTATAAACCCATATTGGGCTCACTGCTGAGCTTGAGTCTCCTCTCGGAATGAAGAAATTTCTCTGGTATGCAGGTTTCCTTACGATGTTTTTCCTTCACCGTAAACATAAAAAATGAAAAACAACTGAAAAGTTGGAGGTGCATGCCCCGGACCATATTCGAACCCACACCCTCCGGAATTGGAGGCAGAGGTCATATCCACTGGCATATCACAACAACACCCTCACCGGGTTAGATAATTTTGTGGTACTCTTTAGAGGCTTGAAACAAAAATAATTTTATTTGATTAAACATGTAAAAAATAAACAGAAAGGGCCGAAAGAAAATGATGAAAAAAAACCACACGAATCATTTACAAAAATAATTTAATAGGCAAATCTCTAATAATAAAATGTTAAAAAAGTGTCATTGGTGTATATTATAACCTTATTCACTAAGCGATCTAGCTTCGAAAAGTTAACACAATGTTCGTTGTGCGGCGATGCGTATGCCACAGACTAAACGAAAATAGATGGAAATGAAGTTGGTTAAGTTTCCTGGGTTGTGCACAATGTCACAAAATTGGCAAAGGTAGAAAGTAGAACAACTTTACATTGTTCTGTTTGCACAAATTGATTTAATTTTTTAAAATAGTTCGATACATAATCTAGCGCACAACGTGCGTTTTAGGGTAATTTAATAAGTTTTTATCGAACGCTAATTGGACAACCAAACTTACCAAACATTGCCCATTACGTTACGAGTAGGTACAAAATCATTAGACAGGATCATGTAAACTAGACCCAACGTTTATAAGCACTTAGCACGTCGATGAAATTCTAAATTGTAATAGTCATATGATGATATTGCTGATCTGATCTAATAAATATCATAACTTTTATACATCTTTTTGTTTAGTCTGTGGCGTTGAACTAACATTAGTTAATACAAACTATAACTAATTATTCAAAGCAGGCACTCTTGGTGGAGGGTATTCCATTACCAATTATTCTTTTCAGATACCTATTTTTTACTTCAATTCCATTATTTTTCGTAACGTTCTTAATCGAAATATGGCTACTGCTGTAACATGAAACAACATAGTACAAAATAATACCTACTAACATGTAAACTATCTTACAATTAATTATGTTTTTTGCTTAAATTACATACCAAAATACTTTAGAAAATAAAATACTAAAAAATAAAACGTGATGGCCGCTGTTTCTTTGACTTTTCAAAATTGTTTTGATTTTAAAAATCATAAAGTATTGCACTGATAAATATGACAGCATTATGGTTAACACTCCGCCGAACGTGACAGTTCACATATTAGGTATGTGGCGTGGTAAAAACTAGAACGATCTAACTACCTCCATACCATTCCATTTACAATTTAAAGTGTTTTTTTATTTATGAAAAAATTCATTTAAAATTACATACATCATACATTATTAATACATTTATATAAAAATTGTAATGTCCTAATTATTGTATCATTCAATTTCACTAGAAGCATTATACAAATGTTACAGTGACCTTTGCACACATTTAAGGTGGTGGTTTAACCACAAGGGGTGGAATTATAATATACCATAGCATTTGGAGAACGCCTATAAACTCGTCTATACCTTTTTAATAGATCTTTGCAAACGTACAAAATTCACTGTAACCATACAATTTGGATAGAAATTAGAATGTGAGCATATTAATTTATTACAGTCTTAATTTTATATCTTACGTCTAAGAAGCATAGAGTATAAAAAGTAAAGAAATAAATATTTGGTCGCATCAAGTCAAAATTATAGGAATGTAGAAAACAATAAAGAATGTGATACAATACAATACGTAACTAAAAAACCCATTTCGTTTGTAAAATAATTAAATTAAATTGTAATATCGTCGACAAAAAATGAGTTGTCATATTTTGTTTATGGTTTGGTTAAATTGTTTTTTTTAATCAACTAAACTTTTTAGGGTTCAGTCTCATTAAAATTGTATTTATGAATTCAAACGATATACGAATTTAATTAAAAAAAATAACATGTTCTTATTAGTAAAAATGCCATTTGTGGTAAAATCTTAACATACTTTTATGTACAGTTTTTGGTAAACTGATAAAGAAAACTTTATTAAACTTATAAACTAAACGATCGATAATCATTTTAGAACTGAAAATAGAGCGAAAAATATTCTTGTCAAATATACAAATTACAATCAACCTTATTCCTTTGTTATAGATTCCACTTTTCATTGAGTCATTTTTAATTATAGCAAAAAATAATGCAAATTCCTCTCAATATAAAAAAAAAACAATCATTTTGTAAAAATAAATCCAATTCACGGCTTCAATTCCTGTTAATTTGTGCGATGAGGATTTTTTTAGAATTAACCTTTTAAGTCTTGACTTCAACACATTGGAGTATCTATGATTATTACCTAGGGTGGGCCTGGCCCCTGACATCAAGTCTATTATTAGTATCATAATATAATTCCATATTGGCAGCCCAGAATCCCTAGGGTGGGCACAGGTCCATTCTAGGGTGGGCACGACCCACCCGGCCCTATGTTTCAACAGCAAACGTTAAAATATACAACCTATTCCTCATTAAAATTGAGCGTTAGTTATATTATCAGCTGGAAGGTGGACTTTAACAGGACATGTTTAATTGTTTAGCATGGAGATATCACAACAAAATCAATGTTTAGGAAAAGCAAAAACATTAAAAAAAAAACCATTTTATCAAAATTGGTAATACAATTCCTGGACAGATTAATTTACAACGATTTTAAGTAACTAACTAAGTGAAGCTTGTTTTATACACGAGATGCACTTATAAAAACTTGTAAGTTTATAAAATCTCCTAAGTCTGTCAATCACAGGTGTCAATGTATAGTCGACTCATGTCAAATTAATATAACCAATATTAATTTCGTGTAGTACATGGAATAAGGGTCCGAAATATATCGATATCAATTAATAAAAGATAAGGATTTCATAGAATACTTAATTCAAAAATCATGTTTTTATTAAATTTTTCCAAACGTCTAAATCTGCTGTCGTAGATTTTGTGACGTCATAATGAAACAATCAAAATAAAGACCATCATGGTCGACAGTGTTTTGGCTCGTATTGTCAAAAAATATTTAAATACTAAAATTATGTTTTCATGTATAAAGAATATAATATTTTTTTTCAAACTAGTAGAACGTTAATGAACAATTTAACACTCTTTTTTTTAAAAAAGTGTCAACTATTTTCTAATTGTGGAATTAGTTTCGGAACTTTTTGAATGTTTCCTTGTCAATCTAAATATTTTTTTATATTATTTAGCTCGCATATAATTTGTATGCCGGGATAAAATACAACCTATGACTATGACACAATGAAGAATTTTCAAAATAAGTTCAGTATATTATTTCGGAGCTACCCCTACAACCTCACAAATTCTACCCTTTTATAATATTAGTATAGATGTGTGATTTCAATAGTTAGGTTATTTTGGGGGGTTCTTTTAAAACGAAATAGTCGAATAAGCTAGCGATTATACAGGGTGCTCGGAAGTATTTCCCATAATTCAAGATGTCGACAAGTCCACTAATAGGAGCCGAACGCATAACTATTTTTTTTACTAAAAAAAAAAAATTTTTATGTTTTATATAAAGTAATTAGATAGTTCCGACTATCCATGTAACACACGACTTTATCTATCCTTGCATTTTAAAATACGTAATCGTAGTGGTAAGACTGTCGATATCGACGATATATTGCAACTGGCACTCAGCACTTTACTAGTAAGCTACTTCATGATATTTATCAATGAATAAGTTTGGCTAGGTTGTAATATAAGGATGCGATATAATAGACACAATTTAAGATCTATTT
The DNA here is from genome assembly GCF_947172395.1 of Bicyclus anynana. NCBI lineage: Eukaryota > Metazoa > Arthropoda > Insecta > Lepidoptera > Nymphalidae > Bicyclus > Bicyclus anynana. Next base: position 16,512,060 of record NC_069095.1, read on the forward strand.
CCAAAGGAAATATTTTTTACTCCGAAAATATTCATTTTAGAACACATGTTCCTTGGACATTTTTAATTTATTTTCCTTGAAGAATAGAACCCTAGAGTTATGGGAGATACTCCCGAGCACCCTGTATAAAGTGACGATGTGGTCCAAGAGAATACGAATCCAAGTATGGTTTATGTAGTATTTTTGCATCAGACATTTCATAAAGGCAGGCCTTTACTGATTACTATATCACGCGTGATATATGCACATTGTATATCTATTTATATCAGTAGGTAGTAGATATCATATCTTTTAGAAACGTGATAACAATAGTTACCGACTATAATAACGCAAGTTTAAATTTCCCGAATTCTTGGCAGCGCCACAGTACGGGCAATTTCGTAATTTTCATTTTAACAAAAAATACTGCACCGATTTTCGTGAAAATTAAATGGGATCGATCTGGATGTATACTCTTTCAAACAAAAAAAGAATTTTTAAAATTGGTTAAGAAATGACGAAGTTATGCGATAACAAACATTTAAAAAAGAGAAAAAAAAAACATACGCATTGAATTGAGAACCTCCTTCTTTTTTTTGAAGTCGGTTAAAAAAGGAAACGAAGCTAAATTACGAACGAATACTGAATATTGTGTAATACGATTTTGTTTATAATTATTATTATTGTTGATTTTCAATTATGTAAAAACTAGAAAAAAATGCCTTATTAATTAATTATTATTATACTTTACGTGCCTTAATTTATCAGTACATATCAAATACATTTACATACAAATAAAGAATTAATTGCGTAACGCGATCGTAAAAATAATAAAAGCAATTGTGATTACATTTATTAAACTAAAAAATTCAATTTACAAAAGAAGCAATATAATGAAGGTTACATTGATTGAGATTGTGTTACGCAATTAATCCTCAAGTTGCTATAGTTCTTCTATTTCACAAAATCACCATGCTAAGTATAGTATCAGTTGTAATATTGTTAATTAGTAACTTAGTCCTTAAATGTACTCATAGAGATAATGTTTTCAGGCAAACTCACACACAAAAAAGACAGTAAACTAGCAAAAAGATAGAGTGCTGTAGAAGAACTATATTAAAAAAAAACATGGACGCCAAGTCATGTACGGAACTCTTAGTTTTTTTTTTTAATTATTAAAATACAAAAATATTATAGCCACAATATATAATTGGCATTTATCACATGAAAATGTATGTACTATTCAATAAATGCCATACAAAAAATATACACTTTCACAATGCTTTTGCAAAATAAGTTCATAAGATTCGAATCCTAATAATGCGTTCGTTCGTGACATGCAGAATAAACTTTGAACTATCAAAAGTTAAACAGTATGTTTGTCTATTTCCCGCATTTATACTCGGAAGTCATTTTCGAGGGCAATAAGGTCTAGTATCAATGCAAGGACCCCATATCAAAAATTTCTTTGTCTACAATGTAGATCGTAAACATACAGACAAACTTCATAACCAAATCGTTGTAGTATAAGGACTCAAGGTATGTAGTTTGCCTATAATAATGTTTACCGATCTACTTTGTAGCAATTTAATACTAAAATTGTGATATTTCTCTGCTATTCGGTGCACAAAGCTCAAAACATACAAAGATTACAAAATTATAGGAATCACGCTGTCCATTGGCACAATATTCGTGGAAATAATCGCAAATATAAAAATACTAACCAGAATGACTATTCACTTCAGTCGGAGAAGTTCTTGTGGAGAATTTTTTGCGCGGCCTTGATCAAGGGTGTCAAAGACTTTAACTCCGCTGCGCATTCCAAGAATGGGTGTGCTAGTAACTCCTCTGCTGTTGCTCTTTCGTCTGCGTCAACTTGCAGACATTTGTCCAAAAAGTCCTGGAATTCAGCAGACAGTTTGTCCCACCTGGGAATCTTTGGTCTACCCACAGCAGCTATCAAATACAATGCTCTCAAAGGCGCTTCTTTCATATATGGAGGTTCACCTTCAATCATTTCAATGGCCATAATCCCTAGAGACCATACGTCGACTTTTTTACCATACTGCTTTCTTGTCACGACCTCGGGAGCCATCCAATATGGTGTCCCGACCATGGTCTGCCGTTTCTCGTCGCCAACAATGTTCGCGCAGAATCCGAAATCGGTTACCTTCACCGTCCCGTCCATTCCTAGGAGAACGTTATCGGATTTTATGTCTCTATGAATGGTTCCCTTGGAATGAAGGAAAGCTATAGCCTCGAGTGTCTCCCGACACACCGCGGCTATCTGTCCCTCTTTCATAACAACTTCTGTGACAACATCTGTTAGTGAACCACCATCGAGTAACTCCATTGCGACCCATAGATGATCATAACATAGGAAGGCATCAAGAAAGTTGACCAGATTTTTGTGATTAAAGCCTTTGAGAACGTTAATTTCGTTGAGTATTAGATCCTTTTTGGACTGTTTGGTTAAATCTATGTCCTTAATAGCGACCCGCGAGTTGTCCTTACTGTCTATAGCGATGAAGACGACACCTGGAGATAGAGAAAAGACAAATTAATTATGAACATCATCAACTAATTGCTTCACTGACAGAGTCAAAATGTAAGGATAGTAAAGACGTTAGACCAGGACGTCCACATTTGTTATAATAATATTATAACGCCTTGTTATTAAGAAGGAAAGAGCAAAAGCTAATAAATATAAAAACTAGTTGCGGCCCGCGGTGTTTCTCGCGAAAAGTTAGTATGTACCCGCAATTAAATCTTAACTGCAGACACGTACGTTTCTGTCTTTTTCTCGTCTATAAGTACTAGCGGACGCCCGCGACTATGTAAATTTAAGGTAAATTTCTTTTTCCGATACAACCTTTCATGCCTTGTCTAATAATAACTCTATAATTTTCCGGGATAGAGGCATTCTCAAAGAAATTTCAGCTTAGCAGACATCCGAGACTCAATTCAATTCAGTCAATTTCTGTTTATCACAAATCCCACGGGAACCACGATTGTTTCAGAATGGGACAGGAATCGCGGTTGAAACCGTGGGGCTAAATAACTGGTAACAATAGAACAAGAAATAATAATTGTTATTTCCTTACTTAGCTTTGGGTCAAATAGGATGCTTTACCAAGTTGATTGTAATATGTAGCCATAGAATACATTATTTGCATATTATGATTGTGTAATGAAGACTATACTCGACTAAACAATATGAAAACTTTAATTCCTACTATACCTAGCCAATTAATCTAATAATAAATCAGAATTGGAATTATAATTGAGTCTGTTTAAAGAGGAAGTTTTGTAATGCTATTAAGCTATTAAGATGAGGTCTAGGAGGAAGGTACATCTTGCAAGTATGATTTTTGGTATACTAAAAGATGGTAAGCCAGTATACTTGAGTCAGAAGCTTAGCAGGATGAGCCGCGACAGAGAATCACTAAGGTGCACTCGTAAGCCTCTGAGCGTCCCTCGACATTGTTCAGCTGCCTTTAGGGGTAGTTTTAAATATGCCGCCACTCGCTGCTGGAATAATATTCCACCGCCAATCCGTGATTCCCGAAGCAAATTTGCTTTTCGTAGAAAGTTGAAGATTTATTTACTAAATAGACAAAAGGAATTTGAGGATTGTGCGGTGGAAATATCAATTTTATAGAGGGAATCAACATAATTAGGATAAATAGGATACTCATTTTTTTTGAATTTTGAAATTTTAGTTAATAATTTAGTTATTTTAATTTGAACATGATTTTCTATTTACCTATATATATTTATGTACTATAAAATATATATTATGCATTAATAAATACATACACTTCATAATATTATAAATGTATATATATAAATTGCATTGTCGTTTTCCATTACATACTAGTATCACATTGTATCTGTAGTCTAATTAGTAATTATATATTTTTAAAATGTAACACATATTTGCTGCTTATTTTAATTTAATTTAGTTAATGTCAATTTATTTGTACAATTATAAGCTGTGACGTCACACGGGTCTCAGCTGAAAATCAGCGCCGTGTGTTATACTTGTATGTAGTGCACGGCATAAGCTGAGCTGTACACCCTTTCTTTTTAAGGGTTACAGACAGACATGCTGTCATAAGGATAGGGTACTGACTGTCTGTAACTTTTAGATTTGAATAAATTTATTTTCTTTCTTTCTTTCTTTCTTTCTATAACATAGAATAGCCATGATCTATAAAAGACAAGATTTTAGAGTATGAGATCTTATGAACAAACTGTTTCATACTTTATGCTGAATATAGGATATTCAGATATAAGAAGTGTTGCAGTTCAAGTTAGATCTAATTATGCCAATTATAGTTAATTTGCACAATTGATATCAATTCCTTTACTCGTTTAAAGCTGTCACTAAACAAAACTCTGATTAGTAAGCTAAACAGGTCAGGATATTTTTTGGCAACAAGATAGCTTCTGGAATACCAAAATGGAACATTTTTATTCCCGATAGTCACTGCCTCGTTTGGTCCACCCCATTGCCCTGGCACAAGGTCCTGGATTAGGTTAAGAAGTACTAAGCTATTCTCTTTTCTAAGAAATTTTCAGTAATAAAATTGAAATGTTGGAGCCTTGGATGCGATACACTCCCGTGCCTCGGAGGGCACATAATGCCCTTAACAAACAGCATTGAGGTTACTACAAGAATGATGTTTGAAAATATCCACACAATAGAGATAAATCAGATGAAAGATTATATGAAAATGCCAGACCTGGACCAATTAAGAAAACCTCAATCGGCCCAGACGGGGATCAAACCAAGGACCTCCGTCTTGTTAATTCATTGCGCATACCACTGCGCCACAGAGGCCAGAAAATTATTTAGTAAAAATAAATCTAGGGCAAAACCAGATCAGGGCGCTAGTATAAGATAATATTTGAATAGTTACATAAAACAGTCTACTAAGTATTTTATCTGTGTGAAGGAGTGAAGACATTTGCACAATGGCGATAATCTCAGTGCTTGACCTTGGCTGTGATTAAACATCAAACTCGGCACAGAACTAAAATAAAAACCTGTGTGACACACTGCCGTCCAGCCATTGTATGGTAATTATGATAATTACACAGTTGCTACATTCAGCACTCAAAACACTGTATTGTACTGTACAACAAATGTATGAGGTATATTAAGTATTAACAAAAATGTCTTAACACAAATCAATATAATAAAACAAACTTTATTGTAAATGGCTCTAGAATGAATATAGATGAAGCAGTGGCATGCACAAAGTTTTTAACTAGGGTAAGGGTTTAATTGAAAATTATTGTCCAACTATGTTTTCTGCAGTCCAACATAGGTTTGTATATAATCCTTAGGGTAGGCAGGGCATTGTTGCATCTATGAAGGAAACGCCACTGGATGAAAGGGGTATTTTGTATGGAAGCTGGCACAATCCACATACCACCATTTTCATTTTCCAAATTGAGGCACACAGTGAAAATGGCACAATGTTAAATAATCTATACACCTATCTTCTGTTACTTGCTATTAATGTAGCATTAATGTTACATTGGTGAACACATAAGAAACACTCACTTTAAAATTTTTATTATATCAAGTACAAATGTTTGAGCTTGAAATATGTAGGTACAAGTCTCAGCCCAGAGTTTATTGAAAAAAATAATCAGCAGATAAGTAAATTCTCTTTGGATTTTTCTTCTTAACAGGCAAGTTTGATCTAAAGGTATAAAATTACTTAGCATTTGTATTACCAGCATTGCACAAAGGCTATGTGTGTTTACCTTATTAGGACAGTTTTCATTGTAGAATTAATTAATAATCTAAGCCTGTTGTGGATTCATTAGCAAAAGACATGATTTCTAGAATAACCCAATCAATAGTCTATATAAATAATGCATATAGTATTTGTGTTGCACATTTATTAGTATGCAGCACAAATGCTATAAGAAATGCAAGATCTATTAATACAAGAGATCACAATGTAAGAAAGTATTTATAAGTTTTTATTATCATAAAATTAATTGTTGTGCATAATTAATTATTTTGCTTTTGTAAATAAAAGTACTGTGATTAAGTTAAGTATATTTATTTATACAGGCCTGAAAATCACCCTGAGATAAAGCTTGGCAAAGAGACTACCTCGTAGCAACAAAGCTAAATATTGAGATGCATACATTAAGACAAATCTGTAGGAATATCATGCAACCAACAATATCATGCGAGAAGAAATGGACAAATTTCAATCAATGGTGGCAGAGGTAATCCCAGTCCTTTTGTTGACATTGAGTTGGGACGTAAGAGATTAGACTGGGACAACTCTGCTATTCCTCCCTCAGACTACTACATAAGGACCTGCCTCACTAGACGTTACTTTTCTGTCAAAGTATATGATCAACGATCTAATGAGATTATAAAAATTGTCACAATAGAATCAATGTTTTACAGTAATGTAATCATGTTCATTGTTTATAGAGCTCTGTAAAAATTACTTTTTGAATAGTTGAATGGAGTAAAAACAGGTCAACATCTTTAAGATATATACCTAATCTAAGCCTGTTTTTCTTAAAAATTTACAGACAATTTTGTTGGTGAATTTAGGTGTGATACTAGTCCTACAGGTTTATATGCAACAAAAGAGATAGTGATATTTCTAGATGCACTGCTATTGCTTGACATTTGTCTCCTTACGAGATAAGTTGTTTGGGGGCATGTTACGCCTACTGGTGGGCATATTATAAAAAATAAATAAGAAGAGCTGAATATTCACAATAGAACTGTAAGGAGCTTACTTAACAGATGCTCTAAGCATAATTTTATGTGAATGAAACCATGGGCACAGCTGGCATATTATAAAGTGGATAATAACCACTTGGCACAGTTTGTAAGATTTCTTCATATTAGGAACATTTGGAACTCACCCAGTTTTATAATATTGAATTTACTTAGAACCATCACTTGAATAAACACAGAACACTGGACACTTGGACAGCCACTATCAATAAAGGAAATAGTGAATGGAACAGAAGAAAATTTACTTTCTGTACTTCACTTAAACTGATTCATAACTATCTGGGTCTAATCTAAGGAACCAGAATATATAAATACAGTCTGGAAGATTAATGTAGGTGGGAAGATAAGCAAAGCTTTTACAGTCAATACAAAACAGCTTTAACATACATAAATGTTTGATTAACTAAATGCCTTGTTTCACCACCTTCTAACATGTGTTTATAAAATGATAAACTTAAATTAAATGTATAATCATAAATTTTGTTACTTTCTCACTATGTTAAGTGACATAGACAAAATTTGTGGTTAAGCAATATTATGATTATACATACTAACCGAAGGTTGTCAAACTGGCTCTTAGCCTGGTAAATTAAGTCTCAACTGTATAACCACCAGCCGTAATATGCCTGAAAATACTTGTGTGAAGTGACAATGGATATAGAAAAGACATAGTAGTTGTTAATGTTGTACCTGAAGCCCCTGCGCCAAGCTGTTTGATCCTCTCAAACCGAACATATGGGTCATCCTTGTTGCAAATCCTCCTTAACTCATCATATATTTCCTCATCAGTCAATGTAGCATTCATCAATTCTTTTTTCCTCAATATTGGACTCTCTTCAGGCTCTGTACCTATCAATGAAAGGTCTTCAACCACAGCAGTTAAATCCATCATTGCGTCTTTCTTTTTAAGACTATTTTTAATAGGTGCAGCTGGCATTGTCTGCCGCTGAGATATATCAGTGGGTGCGACATCCTCCTCACTACTCTGGCCTATAGATATATCGGAGTCCTGACTTTGGTGAGCATTTTTCTTGGCTAAAAACTTTTTCATCTCCAAACCTTCTTTCGTGATCGCCTCCTCTGTGACTATGGGCTTGCATGGCTCCTTTTCTGCCTGTTCTTTTTTTAAAACGTGGAAGTTGTGGAACGCCACGGCTTGGATCGCCGCGTTTGGGTTCTCGTTTTGTTCTGCGGGCGATATTTGCGCGTTTAATTGCCGCAGCCATGATGACGGTAATCCTTCTATCATGCCCGTCTCCGAATTCACGCTAACGTGTATGTGTTGCACTACGTTGGTTGGCATGCCTATCTCCGTAACACGGTCGTCCCTGGCGCTTTGCTTCTTGGAGAACAGCTTACCAAACACACCACGGCCCGAACGTCCCGTCATTGTGACGTTCTTTATCACTTAACCCATAAAAATACAACACTATAGTCTTTGAGATCGCGAAACTACATCTCTTGCATGGGTTTTCTTTTAAAGAAATTAAAACTAATTAAGTATTACCAAGATAGGAGTGGCTAATCGCGGACGGAAAATTGAAAGATAGACTTTATCAATCTGTCTGTCAAATATTTGGCACACAGATGAGAGAATAGCGTTGAGTAGGACATACAAGAGGCAGGACATTTGTCCCGTACATGACGTCACAATGTAAGAGCGGCTCAACATTTAAAAATGTACTACTTCACACAGTGTTACCAACTCTCCAAAATATTTATCCCTAAAGTTTGTGTCAAAAACCCCTAAAATAGCCTTAATTATTGAGTTGTCCCCCTAAAAATAAAAATTCATAATATTTTAGAAATAATATGCTGAAATATGTTTAAAAACTCTATATTTAATACAGACGAAATATTACGTCTTTATCTGAAGATTCAACTTACTGAATAAATTTAACAATTTTTTTTATTCGATGAAAATTGCCGCCAGTTGCCTCAGAATGGTTGTAGAATAACGTATTATATGTCGTTATAAGTCGCTAGGTCAAGACAGGAATTAAATTTATCATTAATTTAAAAATATTAAAGAGTCAAAAAATCCCTGAAAATACCCCTAAAAATTTCAGACCCCTAGAAAAATCCCATTTCACTTATTTGCCCCCTAAATCTGGGGGGAAAACCCCTAAGTTGGGAACCCTGACTTCACATTTTCTGTCGCGGTAGTTGCTTTACCCGTACGCGAGAGAAAGCGAGACACTAGTACAAAAGTCGAATGGGACGTCATTCTGTGGTCCTGTCATATAATTTTGTACTATATCCCTTAACGCGACGGAAATAGTATACGATGCGTTTAGAAATATTATTTTTTGAATTTGGATTTATTCAATTGACATTTTATAAAAATAAAAATTACTTAATAATTTAAAAACTGAAATATAATAACCAAGGTGAATCGATCTATTTTATATAGGTTAAAAATAAGTTTGGCATTTAATATCAGTATGTAAGACAAACTATTACTAACATAGAATACTTGTACCGAATCGTAAATCTATGATTACTAAGCTATATTATTGTACTAGTACAAACATGACATTTGTACACGTTGCTTCAAACAAAGTTCAAATATGACATTTGTATTCGTTACTTCAAAATTCAAATGTAGTGCCAAGCTTCAGTACGCCTCACCTCATTTGAAGTGGGACATTGTACTGCCTCGGTACAAAAAAGAGGCAACACTTACAAACTCTTTTTCAAGTCATGTCCTACCCAACACTATGAGAGAAAATACACCACTTCATTCCGTTGCACGTACTAATTTTCATGCTAATGTGGCAATTATACTTAAAAAAGCATAAAAGTAGGATTTAATTACATTTTTATGGTATATTGTGGATGTTTTTAGAAAAATCTATCAAAAATAAATTAATTTATCATATTTTATTTTATTTTTAAATAATAACGTTAATTGTCTCAGATCTTACGATGAACGGAACGTTATTTTTTTCAAGGCTGGTAATCTTGTTCTTGCTGATAAATCCATGAAAGGAATTTGAATGATGATTCATTTAGTTTGAAGAAGATATCAAGATATTCCGGTCTTTAAAATATAAATAGACAGTTTATCATACGGGAAATTACTTTAGATGATTGCAGATTCATTGTAAAATGCTACCTGTATCAAGATTATAGCATAAAATCTTTGGTCTGGAGCTATTACAATTTTTTTAAAAATCTGTAATTTAATTGGACCTAGGAGATTAGTAGAGATTTATTTAATAATATAAATAATATCACAGGTTACATATAATTAATTAATTAGGCACACATATTACATTTTAGCTTGTAATTATTAATAGACTCCGAAACATTTCTATTTTGTACTTACTGATAAATCTAAAACTAACAATTATAATAAATTGGCTAGTAAAAATATTTGCTAGTTTCTTAACACTAGGCGCTTTGATTTAAGTAAGGACCATGGAAAGTGGAAACAGCTTGAAATAAAAGGCATTATTACAATGATGATAAATACTGTTAGATGTGTTACTAGGTACGTAATTAAAAATGAGGCGCTCAAAAGAGGAAATTTCCACATCTCAATGTTAGCTGTGGTCAACAACGAACGTTTTTAAAACAACTATTACCTAAATATCGCCAATAATGTCGAGTTGTGTGTTCAGGATATATTTACATAAAAAATAATGGGATTAAAGACAAAATTGTGCATTTGTGCGCTCAGTTTTGTAGCCTATTGGATTACTTTTTGCGGCGATTTTGTAGGGACTTAAGCGTAACCGATCTATAGTATAAAATTATCATTGCATTATTAGTTATGTCACTATCGCGTAGAAACTGAGAAGAGTTCTAGTGACATATCTATGTAGGTATATAACATAAAATTGAAATTTTTAAAAACTCCGAATGTCATGTAATTATTAATCACACTCTCGATCAAATCTCTTTCAGTGCGCTTTCATTTGAGACCCCACTTGAGTATATTTGCAGACATTCGGTTATTCTCTCCCCACTTTCACCCCCCACAACTTTTAAACGGCTCAACCGATTTTCACCAAACATGTCTTAGAACACTCGTACATAAGTCACCTTTAATAGGTACAAAAAAGGAAGTTATGGTGCCACTGACGTACAGACTGACAGACAAACACCCTTTTCTTGTGTCGGGGGTTAGGTAAAAATCTTTGGTACCTACATAACTTCGTTTTTAAAAACGAATAGGAGATAGGTAGAGTACCTACTCTACAGTGTTGAAACTGCGTTACACGTTACACTAAAAAAAGATATTTTTAGTTCATACAAAATCTTCAAAAGATTTATGAAAATGTAATCTATTTCAAGCATTGTTTATTTGGACTTTCATTTAACTGCTCTCATAGGGATGATATCATAGAAAAAGTGTTTTATCGATATTTTTGATGAGTTAAAAGATTATAGTAGGTACGTTTAAGGTAGTGGAAATAGTCAGTAAATAAAAGTTAATATTGTATGAGTAGATTTAGACTACATAAATAAGATTTGTTAAGTATTAGTTGCTACACTTAAATATTAGATTAGATAGGTACATTACGTACATAAACAGATAGGTAGGTAGAAAGTTAGTTGGTAGATGAAACTAGGTAAAGATGAATAAGATAGATAATTAATGTTATTTGATAATTCATGAGCGACCCAGCTTCCATAATCGTTTTTTTATTGAAGATTGAAAAGATTCTCCATGACTTGAAATATTTTAATTGTTATGAAATCCATCGTTTAACGTACCATTTACACAAAGCATTTCTAAATAAAACAAACACAACTCGGGTTTCATTATTAATGAGATAAAGTGCACACATGTTAGATAATATTATTTTAATTAATTCATAAATAGAACACTAGAACTAAATTAAATTAATCGATAGATTGATTCAGTCTGTTAATCAAGTGCAGTTCAGATTACATCGCAATTAATCCTATAAATGCGAATGTGAGTTTGTTACAGACAAAGCTAAACCACTAAACCGATTTATAAAATACTTTCACCAATGGAAAGATACATTGTCAGCGAGTAGCATAGGATATTTCATCTTCACATTCCTTCTGGGGCGAAAACTAAGGAGGTGAAACCGATACTAGCTAATAATATGACTAACGCTAGCTAAAATTATATCGATATCGATGGTTTTGAGGGAATAAACTCTCGTTTAATCGCAACCCTATTGTGCTTCTAATCAAGTGTCTAAACGGGCTACCCAGCCGTGAACAATGTTCTTATAGTAAACATTTCTATCTCGAGATGGAGCGTGTTATTTTTAGGTCAATAGCTTCAGGCACGGAAATCCGGATCGAAGGACCATATGTTTTAGGGATTGGACAATTAGAAAACTCACACTAGGAAAACCTGGCCCCATTATGACCTCAATCAGTGAATCAATTTAATGGCTGATCTTATTCTTAGCTTAGTTACAGACATGAATAGACCAAGCATGTCTATTGTCTATACTTAAGTAATATAGTATACAGAACTAATAAAGTGTCATTATTATTTTACTTTCACTACAGGGCCAGTCCTTCCTCCATAGAAGGGATATTGGAACTTAGACCCATCACACTGCGCGTCACCTATAACTCAATCGTTGCCTATAATCAAATGAGGTCGTGGGTTATGGGTCGGATTGTGTAATATTAAACTAAGTCCAAGTTCCGATGTCCATGGGATGAAGAAAGCTAGAAGTAGTTATAAATTCTATCTAAATCTAGACGATACGTTGTTAGACCTAGTTCATATATTTTTTAATACTTATCCAATAATTAGTTATTTATTTCCTAATAATACGGGAGGTATTTACTAACTGCGAGACTACATAAATAGTGGCTTTGTTCCAGATAAACTTTAGGGTGTTAGGTGTTTACCTAATTAAAATAAAATTAGCCCAATACAAATATTTCATTACTGAATGACGCGAGCTTATATTTAGTTCGGCTGATCCGCCCACTGAAACCGAATCGAGCCAGTCTCGACGTCCACTCCGCGCGGTCCGCCTGTTTCCCACAAACTAACATTTAATCCTTTATTTATATACATAATATACGTATAACCACGTGTGTGTCATTTGTTTACAAAACGCCATATTAGTTTTACTTTTTTTTTTCGAGGGAAACGACGAGAACTCGCAGCGTTCGGAATTCTTAATTCAAATTGTGCGTTTCGGATACTTTGGTGAAAATTGTGTGGCAAATTTAAAGGATTTAACGCAGGGCTCTTCTTTTGCAAGGTTTTTATTTTTTTTAATTTAGGATATAGGGAGTAATAAAATAGCTATTTTAGTCCTATGTAGGTAAAACATATTTCATCACAAAGTTTGAAAAGAGATAAGAGATGTGATATTAAAACTGTTTTAATGTTCGTAAAACTAACTGTAAACAACTCAAATGGGTATAATAAAAATGCATATTCAATTTATGCCAGTGATAGGGGAGACCTACGAATAAGTATGTGTGTTAGAAATAATAAGTGACTAGCCGACGCACTGCGGTTTCACCCACGTAGTTCCCGTTCCCGTGAAAATACGATGATAAATTATAGCCTATAATACTCGCAAATAACGTGACTTTTTTATTGCTAAAAGAATTTTCAAATTCGGTTCAGAGATTCCAAAGATTTTTTTGGATTCTAATGTTGAATATGAGAAATATCACGACTGGAATCTTGTGAATTCACGAATGAAATCTCGTGATTTAGGTAATCGTGAGATTAGGGTGGAGGATGTCATCACGCAACTCACTGGAGCATAAGACTTTCAGCATCATTAGCTCTTTTTCAATTGCCATCTACAATGTTCGGGCCTGCTCTATTTTACAGTTTATAGTCACCACTCTACTCTAATACGGTTTGGCGAGGTGATAACTTAGTCTCTAAGTAATCTGGAAAAGCAGCAAAAAACAAAGGAAATCCTGTATTTCCTTTTAATAGTCATTTGTGTAACCGGAGACACGGTGCATATACAGTAGCTTTTTTATTAGATGACAATTTAGCGCTTGACTGCTATCGTATTACGGATTAACGTAATAGGATAGGTAATGTTTTTACATGTACATTAGGGTCAGCGCACACCACTATATACGACAAACTGCGTTTGTTGCATGACTTTATATTTCTTTAATACCCAATACTTCACAGAATAACAGTAAGTAGAAAACCAATGCCTATTACAGAGCAACATTTCGTAGGACTAGGTGTCCTACGTCCTGGTAGGAACGTGAACAAGATGTACTACTAAACCGATCGACTTGAGGTACTGGTTTTAAGCCTCATGTTAGGTATATCATGTAAACATAGTCTCAGCATAGAGGCTTCAATTTGTTTGTTTGTTACGAATAGACTCTGAAAATACTGGATTGATTTTAATTTTCTCTTACCAATGAAAAACTACAATAGGTACCAACGAGTAACATAGGCAATATTTATTCCCGTATTATCGCCGCCGTTTTTCTTGGTATCGAGAGGTTGATTTAAGCTCTTATGAAGGCCTTGCACTATGCGTTAACGATGTTTTTTGTAAAACCACAATGTCAATGAATTCGTCTCTATCTCACCCTGTTTAACACAATACTAGATACATAGAGACGAACGCTACATACTGTAAAATTTAAATACATTATTAGACGCCATTCTTGATGTAGAAGGGCTTCTTCATAGCTTATGACGGCCCTGTACTATTCTGTAACGGTGTTTTCTGTAAATCGACAACGTGAATTGACATTCGTCTCTATCTCCTTCTGTCTAACGCGATACTAGATAGTTAAAAACGAATTCTAAGCATAGTTACAGTGTTTTAAACACAAACATGGTTGTAGGACGCAAGCGTTGACGCCGCAGTGTGCGCGGAGTCTTATGTTTACACAAGTGCTATACAACCTGCTGTTACGACACAGCACACTGCACTTTTAAGCAAACAGTAACGCTGTGATCTAGAGCCTACAATTATGTATAATGCTCAATTTGTAAAAGTCAATGATGTTTTCTATTATCCAGTGGAAAGTTTTTTTTAATAAGTAAGAAAAGCACATAGGGACTCGAACCTAGGAGCTCGTGGTTCGAAGCCACAATTCACGCCTTCCTCGTATGAGGAGGGATTCCTGGCCTTGTATTGGGCCGTTAAAATAGATTGATAATAATAATTATGAAGTGTCTTTGGTGTGTGTTGGTCAACTAAATCATTGTTTTTAAGAGAAAAGTATTTATGTGTTTATATTTTTCTATTTAATAATTTATTGAGGATACATAGATTAACAATTAGATTAGATAATTGAAAATCCAGGAAAAAAATTACCATGCACATTGCACACCTTAGGGCTTCTTTAGGGCTTAGACGAATTGGATAGTTTTGAAATAACGATTGACGTACTAAGCAGATGGTCCACATCCACATGATAATAAGTTCCCGTAGGAATACGGGGATAATATATAGCCTATAGCCTTCCTCGATAAATGGGCTATCTAATACTGAAAAATTTATTGAATTCGGGTAGGTAGTTCCTGAGATTAGCGCGTTCAAGCAAACAAACAAACAAACAAACTCTTTAGCTTTATAAAATGAGTATAGATCTTTGAACATTGTAAATTAATTTTCAATAAAGAATATAATCCCAGAGTTATGGGAAACATTCCCAAGCATCCTGTATATTATAGTCAGTTAAAATAACAATAAAACACAAAATTTATATGACCGTTGTCGCAGCAAAGTAGCTAGTTGTTGGAATATTAGTACCTATTAGATAAAATATACTTGCGTGACTAAAGTACCTGCTAGTCGCTTTGAACAGAATATGCCGCCCTAGTAGCGTTTTCACACTAAAATCCATTTTATGGCATGACGTCACTGTTACGTCAAATTCCATGGGTGAGCAAGTTATGGATAATGGGGAAAAAACCGTTTTAAAAAGTTAAGTGATATTTCTAAGTGAAATGCAATAGGATTTCTGGGAAAGATTACTTTGCCGAGCAATCAGAGTCAAATAACTTAGGTACGTCCCTTCAGAGTCAGGCCTCTTTTCTCATAGAAGAGTACAGTGGCGGATTTGCCAGCAGACTAAGTAAGCCGAGGGCGGCAGATTTGAGTAAACGAACGCAAATTTCAATAGTCCTTACATACAATAAAGAAAATTTAATGTTGCATTGCGATTGCAAATTAAGGTAGGTTCGATATCATATATACATATCGAATAGAGCCTTCTGGCGGCAATTTTGTAAATCTGCCTCATGAAGAGTGCTTAAAGAGCTTAGGCCCACCATACTTCAATGTCAATTATAATAAAAAACGGAACCACAAACTAACCACTGAGCCCACGTGACAACTATACTTATCAATAGTAAAATAATGATCACATCACTGGAGCAAATAAGCAGCTATTTGTGTAGATATAATTAACTTTAGCAAACACGCTGTTATTTGCTGAATTAATATCTAACATGCGATGTAAACATTATCGATTTCATTCATCGTCGGACCACTTTCATGGAGTTTTGTAAATTACTTTCAACTAAACGGAATTTGGAAACTAATTTAACTTATGCAGCCAATAATAACAGTGGGAAATTATTCGGTGTGATCAAAATTCCAATTCCCATACAATTAGTCGTAATGGCAGTCTTAGGAGCGGGCACCACAATAGGTTTTTTCACCAATGTATTGTCTATTGTCATTGTATTTTTTAAATTAGTATCTTAAACTCATGAATGTTTTTCCAAAATAAAATAAAATTTAAATCCAAGGGGATGGGATCGAACCCATGACCGGTGTTGAGTCCGGTCCCTTGAACGTGGAGCTACTCGTATTGCGGCGATAAGTTATAATATGATGATGAATATTAAAATAATTTGGAGATAGTATCCCGCCCTGGAAGACACCGGAATTTAATTTATGAAAAATGGTTGAGTCACCCCACTTAAGGTTATCAGTTATCAGTATCCACTGAATAGGAAATTATATACTCTACATCTTTAACATAAGAATAAGGTACCTATTAGCCTAGGTACCATTAGTTTAATTTAAATATACGCACTAGCGAACGCCTGTGATTTCATCTACCTCTAGACCTCCTTAACCTTCCTGCATATTCTTTCGACCTTCCTTTTCGTCGCAAAATCCGTTCTTAGCGGACGTCTAATAAACTATTTCCCTGCCTTTCATCTTTGTACGTAAAGTGGTTTTTCAAAATTTCGTGATGATGAGTTCGACCTCGACGACCTTTCGCCTTATATATTTAGAAAAGATGTATGGATAAAGTAAACATTTTTTGAAGATATGCATTACTTAGTCATATTGTTTTTTCAAATAATGACGTCGTAAGAACACCACGTATGAAAAAAAAATTATAAACAAACTACTCTATTAATCCTCGTCAAATCTAAAATAAGTACTTGACCTTCATATTGGTCTGATTTCGAGTGTATACTAACTGTATACCTACTCCGTGGCACATCGCCAAATCGCGTCCATAAATTCTTGGTGAATACGGAGATTTCTCGACATTAAAAAAAACAGAAATATAGGTTTATGGGAAGAAAACGCAATGTGATCCATTTTTTCTATTGCAGGAACTGAGTTTTGCCATACGATGCTCATGACACAAATTCAAATTGATGTTTCTGTTTTTTTTTCAAGATACTTCTTTGATTTGTTGAGAAGTTAGCACTTATTTTTAGTGAACCTTTAGTTTGGAAGACTGATTTGGTTGTTTGTAGCAATAAGCTTTCTGAAATCGTTAATTGGTAGTAATTTAGTACCTATACATATACGTATTTGTATACGTAGGTACTCATCTTTGCTCTTGTAATTAATTTAATTCGGAAATCCATTCAAATTATTACACTTGGATCGTTTTAATCTTTGTAGACTTTGATGATTGACGCTCGATATTATCCTATCCATTTAATTGAAGATCAACTTTAGATATTCATTGATCTAATATTGATTTCCATTTAGCGTTATGTACGGTTCCGTTATTAATTTCGTCTGTAAGTTGTCTAACTGTGCTTTTATATTCAGTAAATTAAGCTAGTTAACTTTAAAACTGCTAAGTTAGTGATTTTTTATGTTTCTTTGTCTGAAAAATTCTGAACTATTGCTTAACCCTATTTCTGTTAGTATTCTAAATATTAACCTCCGGCTTTCTGAGTAAAAGTTATATCTTTAAATGTTATAAGTTCCCAAAACTTGCCATTTTAGGTCGTTTATAACTTTTTCCAACAATCACAGTAAATTTTTGGGTTACAAGTACAATGTTAGTAATTCATGTTTCAGTTTTGTAAGATCCAGGTCAATTAGAGTTCTAGGATTTAGATTAAGTATTAACATTTGTAGGGTAGATTTCCAAACAAGATATGATTTGTTTCAATAAATAAAATAAATATTGTAAAGTACTGCTTTGAGAAGATAAATAAAGTAAATAATAACCAAATAATAAACAACAAAACCTCACATTTTAACATTATTATGTACTCCTATCTATTCTCTCTTCTTGATTCACTTTATTGTGACGTTTTTTAGATGTTATACTCTATAGCTACAATTATTTATCTAATATTAATTTAATGTCAATTGCCTTATCTTTTGTTAGAATATTTGCCTGCATTTGTTTTGTACAGCGTTTATTACTCATACATTTAACAAACATTTAAAAACAAATCCTACAAATACAATTTGCATCATCACCGTTCACAGATATATTGAACGTTAAACAATCAGGTTTACTTTTGCAAGTTTTTGCTGTAAACTTCAAAACTCCGAAACCTGTATACTCGTATGTTCAGCGTTTATGGTAAACGTCAGTTTATCGACCTTCTTAACCCTAAATAAATGAGAAACTGGGTTCAGTGGCCGAAATAATTTGGGCTGATTGTTTACGCTTTAGCTTTCAGCGCCGTTGCCTAGCGATGTGGGTACTCGACGGTTATTGTGGGGTGCGGCTAGTAGAATCATAATAAATAGTTAGTTACGGTAATGTCTTTGTCCTTATTTCCTATAACCTATTTGTCTGGATATAAAATAGGCGGATATAAAACTGTAAAATAAGTAGTACTGTTTCTCATCAGCTGTTTAGTAGATATTGAAGAATTTTAGTGTTAACAATGAAAATCGAGACACTTTTATCGAATTCGAATATCCTCTGCGTCTGTAGGTATCGAGGGATTCGGCCAGCGTAGTGGACTATTTGGCTTAACCCCTCTCATTCGGAAAGGAGACTCGTACCGAATATGGGTTGATAATAATGAAAAATGATGATTTGTGATCAGTATAGGTAACTACTACCTGTAGCTTTCAATTTAAAATAAAAATAATCAAAAGTTTTCCATTCCACATACATTACCAAGAGCATGCTGTTAATTAGTGTTGCATAAAGATTATATCTCGCTAAATATAGTAATAATACACCTGATAAAGATAATAATTTATAGCGAAAGTATAAGCGAAAGTTCTTTGGAAGTGTCTTTTTTAAGTGCATAAAAAATTAAATGTAGGTTTTAAACCAAGCTTCATTGTGAGTATCGGAAATAAGGAAATAGTAATAGATTGAGGTATACTTACATACTTCAGTCTTTGGGCGTTATACGTATTTGTCAGCCAATAGAAATGCTCCCAAACTCGATGGTTTTATCTAATTTAGTTTAGAAATTAAGCCCTATAGGGTAATTTCTCTGCTGTCTACATGCATACAGCATTTATTAAAAGCTAGCTTATAGAAAAGTCGTATTATAGTTTAAATGACTATATAAACGACACAATATTGGAAATGAAATGTATTACATGACTGGCTACTTATATACCTATTGATAATGGTGATAAACTAAAAAAGAAAAAGCCTGACTTTGTCCCCCTCGTAAATTATTATCACCATTATCTTATAAAATTAATAAATGATGTTTCGAAAGTGCTTGTAAACGAAGCCTAACTGTAATAAATGAATATTGTCTATTGACTTATCATGCCTACCATGCAAGTATCACTGTGTAAATACGATTCAAAACTCTCGTGATTTCTCATTTTTATAAACTCTGATACAGTTGTTTACACAAAATGATATTGACAAATCGAGATTCATAATTACCCTGCTGGCCATCTTTTGACTCTATCAGCCATCGTCAGATCAGTTCTATGGTATACATTTCTAGAGCACTGTCATACACAAGTACTAGCAATAAGTAGAATTAATCGTTTAAGTGCCCAATGATCATAAGTATTGTAGAGAATGACTAGCTGACGCCGCGCGGTTCCACCCGCGTGGTTCCCGTTACCGTAGGAATACAGGGATAATATATAGCCTATAGACTTCCTCTATAGCGTTCCTGAGATTATGGCGTTTAAGCAATCAAACAAACTCTTCAGCTTTATAATATAAATCATGATTTTAAAACAGCAAGTGTTTATCGCCATCTTCTTTCTTCTTCTCTGCCTGTCTTCCGAAACGGTGATAGAGTCTCTATAAATAGTCAAACTTAACTTTTCAAAAGTGCTTGTTAACTAAGCCTGCTTAAAATTAACGAATTTCGACGTTGAGGTACTAACAGGTTAAGCTCTCAATCGCACGAGAGTTTTTTTAACGGACGTTAAAATGCGTTCAAATATAGTATGGAGCTAAATGAAGGTCTATTTCCAACGGCCAAAATTGAAAATGCAACACTGCCCGAAAAAAAGTGTCTTTTTTTATAAAAGCTGTCGTGTGAACATATACTTGGGAATGCATTTGTTGAATTTGAACGCTTTTTAACGTCCGCTAAAAAAACTCTCGTGCGAATGAGTGTTAAGCTCGTTAAAATACGTCAGAACTGCCACTTTAACGCAAGTGTTAACTGTTGACACGAGATTAACATAAACAAGATGCTACGAATAGATGCCGCGATAGAGCCGATCTAACCGAACTCATCCCGTCTATGTGACAGCATGGACGGAAATAAAATACGTACGTGGACTATCCTAGGCTATTTTGGCTCCTTTGTTCAACTTACATTCTCACATACCTAATAGTAAAACAATACGATTCAGAATGAATAAAATCAAATTGAATTCGTTAGTTTCAAAATTTAAATTTAAAAGCTCGCTGAAAAGTTATGTTTTCGAATTCGTAGCATTTCTCAACAGTTAATAAAAACTAGTAAAAATAAAAACCCACCCCAACCAACTAGTGGTCGAGGCTTGCAGCTACATCCCCGATACCAACGCTGATTGTAGATATAGACGGCCAAAAAACGTCCTTTACGATCCTGACGATGACATAACGAACGACAATGCTCCCCAGGCAACACAAGCACAAGCTACACAGCGTCTTCGCCGGCAAAGACAAGGTCCCCGATATCTGACGTCACCCAGACGTGGGCTTATTAACTCACGATCTCAGGGGCGCCCGGACTGATATACTCAGGCCAAAACACCCTTCCCGAACGGCCCTCTAAGCCGAGGTCCGAGTCTCAGAGGAGACGCCCTTAGAGAGTCATTCCGTCCATCTACTCTGCTTCTGCCTTTGGGTCCCATCTGACACGGGACGCCGCTGAGGTCCCATAAGGAGCCTACGGCACTTACACAATCAGAAAAAAAAAATAGTAATAAGTTCATTTTATACCTGAGTAAAGAAAATATGCTTAACACTTAGTCCGCTAGTTAAAAATAAACGAGTTAACCGATGAAGAAAATCAGGTTCAGAAAGTAAATATAAATTAAATAAATGTAGCTTTCACTATCAGAACGGTTACATTGTATGACTATATCTAGAAAGAAAATATTATTAAACATTTGCTATCGAATAGTATCGGGAGTTGTTAGAAAGTTGGAAAATGTAATTTTCCTACAGAAATTTACTGCGGTGTAATTAAATATTTGCGTATTTAGTATGAAATACAACTTATAATAAATCGTAATTGATATAAAAAGTGTACTTACTTTATAAATTGTTTGTTATAATTATCCATTCTTCATCATTACAACATTAGGGGGGGGGGGGGGGGACCAACACCTCGCTCCCGACCACAACTATACCACAGACTATACATTGTTTATACTCAAATCAAATCATTTATTTGCTAGAATGTGGTACATGTTTTCATCTTAAAATTATTAACTTAACTTAGACATTCAGCTGATTACAATATGCAATTTTTTTATACAATTAAAATATTAATTACTCAGCTACTTCATTGATTTTTCTAATTACACACACATCCAATGCAATATTTTCATTTGATTTTTGTGCATTTTTTGTGGATAGTCTGGGGTTGTGAGGAACGGGAGCTTGATCTGTTTTGATTTTATGATCTTTCAAAAGAGTTATCGAGTCTAATGTAATGTAAATTATTAAAACAGGGTCTTTCTGCTCAATTTTTCAACCTTTTGCCAATCTACTGTCTCTACACGACATTGAGGATGCGAGTCATATCATATGTTTCCAGATATGATTCACGTTGTTGGACGAACTGATATTTTGGGATGGGAATATCATATGTTTGGCGGTTTATATACAATGTGTTAATCATTATTTATACAGTATTGCAACATTTTTATTTTTAATCATTAGCTACAATTAACTTTGATTAAATTTTATTTAAAACTACAACTATGAGTAATTCATAGACGTTTAAGAAAAGAAAGAAAGAAAATAAATTTATTCATATCTAAAAGTTACATACAGTCAGTACCCTACCGTTATGACAGCATGTCTGTCTGTAACTCTTAAAAAGAAAGGGTGTACAACTCAGCATATGCCGTGCACTACATACAAGCATAATACACGGCGCTGATTTTCCCGACACCCGTGTGACGTCACAGCTAATATATTTATATTTATACATTCACACGCTAAACTAAATAAAAATAATTTAACGTTTAGTACCTCGAATACAGTTGTTGTTAGGTATAGTTTTTAGCAAGCAATGACATTTTACGAAAAATTTTAAGCATTTCTTAGAAAGACGAGAAATTAAGACCGATATTTGCACATATGACGTACTAACCGCTGCAATACAGAATGTTTTGACTGGTGAGAGGCTTCGGCCGTGGCTAGTTACCACCCTACCGGCAAAGTCGTACCGCCAAGCGATTTAGCGTTCCGGTACAATGCCGTGTAGATACCAAAAGGTGTGTGGATTTTCATCTTCCTCGTAACAAGTTAACCCGCTTCTATCTTAGGTTGCATCATCACTTACGAGATGAGATTGTAGTCAAGGGCTAACTTGTAAAAAATCATCATCATCATCATATCAGCCGATGGACGTCCACTGCAGGACATAGGCTTTTTGTAGGGACTTCCAAACATCACGATACTGATCCGCCTGCATCCAGCGAATCCCTGCGACTCGCTTGATGTCGTCAGTCCACCTGGTGGGGGGTTCACCAACACTGCGCTTATAAAGAATGAAAAACAAATGTACAGTAGGGAACTGTATGAACAAAGGTACAGTCACGTATTAGTCTCAGTATCATGTTGCATACGCCGAGGGGCAAAGGACGAGGCAATTGTGCCAATTAAAGCGGGAATTGTGCCGACCTGGATTACAATGGCGGCCTGCGTGCGATGTACCGTAGCGAAATTGGATTTTGTCATCTTGATTCATCGACGTCTGAGTATTACGGGTGGATGACTGCTTCGTCGGTCTACTGGTTAGCTAGGAGGTGGTAACCGATTCCGGATTAGTGCCACTGTTATAATATTACACTAGCGGACGCCCGCGAATTTGTTCGCGTATTTTTTTCAATTCTGTTTCACCTCTTCTATTTGTATTTTCGCATTTTTCATATACAAGGCGGGCGAGGGCCTGTATACAGGAAGAGAGGGATTAGGGATTAGTCTGCCAATCCACATTGGATCAGCGTGGTGGACTATTTCACCACGCTGGTGGCCCAATGTGGAATGGCAGACTTCACACACGCAGAGAATGAAGAAAATTTTCAGATATGCCTGATTCCTCATGATATTTTTCCATCACCGTTTGAGACACGTGATATTTAATTTTTTAAAATGCTTATTATCATTGAAAAGTTGGAGGTGCATGCTCCGAACCGGATTCGAACCTACACCCTCCGGAATCGGAGACAGACGTCATATCCAAAAATTATGACGATGAATTTATATTAATCTTTAAGGGACTTATTAACTGTGATTGCCCAGTGAATATGAACTCTACCTTCGATTCCGGAGGGTGTGGGTTCGAATCCGGTCCGGGGCATGCACCTCCAACTTTTCAGTTATGTGCATTTTTAACCGACTTCCAAAAAGGAGTAGGTTCTACGTTCGGCTGTATGTATGTTACGATTTTGAAAATTCTTTTTTTGTTTTGTAGGGTTTACTTCCAGGGTGGTCCCATTTTTTTCATGTCAGGATCTGATGATGATCTGGCACCGCCTTCAAACTGATCAGAAGGTAGCACATAGGTAGGATGTTATTTTTTGCTTTTTAGTTAAAGTTATAAGAAATTAAATATCACGTGTATCAAACGGTGAAGGAAAACATCGTGAGGAAACCTGCATACCAGAGAATTTTCTTAATTATCTGCGTGTGTCAAGTCTGCCAATATGCATTCGGCCAGCGTGGTGGACCATTGGCCTAGAGAGACTCGAGCTCAGCAGTGAGCTGAATGTGCGTTGATAACGACTTATTACATTATTTTTCTATGAGAAGCCGGGTTGTAAATATTATTAAGATGATGCTGTGAGGCTGTGACACGACCTATTAGTTAACAAGGACATTCTGTTGTGCAGGCGTGAATGACCTTTACTTACATACTGTACCTACTCGTATTTGGCGTGGGTTATGTCTCTGTGTAGGTATACATAACTAGCTGACGTCGCGCGGTTTCATCCGCGTGGTTCCCGTTCTCTAGCCTATAGCCTTCTTCGATAAATGGGCTATCTAACATTAAAAGAATTTTTCAAATCGGACCAGTAGTTCCTGAGATAAGCGCGTTCAAACAAACAAACAAACAAACAAAAGAACAAACTCTTCAGCTTTATAATATATATTGAATTACATGAGTATTTATATGTACTTCATTTGCACACCGCAATAACAACAAGACAAATAAAGACACTAATATAAAGAAAACGGATAACTTAAAAAATAAAAAAAAGAAAGCAGGACCCAAAGCGGCTTTACCGCCAAGTAGCGATTTCATCCAGGCAACCTTAATTTCAGGATAACATGAAGATATGAGTATAATTGTTCTTAAAAATTATCATCATCATTATTATCAGCCGAAGGACGTTCTTAGCACACAGGCCTTAAAAACCTTAGATGTTGATACTCCTGTTTATGCCTTTTTTTATTTTTCTCGAGCGATTTTGTTAGCACCATTTTTAGGCACACAATAATCACTGAAACAACAAGGCAGATTACTCGGTGCACAAACTTTTTTCTGACATTATGGCCAAATCTGGGACTATTTAGTCAAGGAGGTCTCATTTCTCTTCCTCACGAGCTCCTCATAGTAGCCGAACCTGCAGGCGCAAGCACTTACGGCGACAAAGATGGCAACGTGATGGACGACGCACTTAGCCCACATTAGTACGAGAGTTTTTAAAACACAACGCTATTTTCGAGCAGTGTTGAATTTTCATTTTTGGAAATAGACCTTCATTTCATAATATATTCGAACATATTTTAACGTCCGTTAAAAATACTCTCGTGATTACCGGATTTGACACCACTCCAGCGAAGGACAGCGATGATGTCGCAGTCCGCGCACAAAACTGCATATGACACCGTCCTAGCGCAGGGAAGCGAGCCATCGCAGTTCGCTTAGGGCACTTGGATATAGGCCGCAAGGCCTCAGCCCCGAAAGGGTTTGCAAGAAAATAATGGGGGGAGCAAGATCACCTGCGCCTACCCCGGGCAAAAAGGCTAAGAATCGAGTACCCTACCCGGATTTATCATCTGAGAGGAGATGACCTGCCTGCTGTTGCCATTTTGCTTAACATTAATACTAAAACAGCGACAAGGTCACCGACATGATCACCGGGCCAGATAACTATGTGGTACTATATACATTTTATGTGCGTAAATAAGCTATTAATGTACTAAAACAAATAAGTAAAAAAAGTACATATAAACTATAAGAACTATAACAAAAACTCGTTTTTAAATAACCTTTTGTGTAAAATATAAGCACTAAAAATTAAAATACTTACTTACAAATAAATTAATTTTGAATCTTACTCTCAATACCGTCTGGGTTCCCCTCTCTCCCTTATTATATATACGAACTGCCAAGTCCATTAGGGAGTCGGTAGACGTTAAATTGAAGGGTGTGGAAAGGCTGAGAAAGGGTGCGGTATTGATATGAACAAAGTTGTCATTCGGCACATTATTAGTCACCTGTTTTACTAGTAAACTTTGGAAGGCAGATGCTAAACGCATACTTACATAACATGCATATTTTTGTCTTATCGGATACTTAATTGGCACAAAAATAAAGTTTGGAAATAAGGTATTTAAAATAACTTCTCTAGAAATTATCATCCTCCGCCAAATTGTTATTTTTTCTGTTATTGTATAAATGGATACTTAATACTATCAATCGTGTTCCTTAATTCAATATTTTATCCAAAAGTCGAATAGATCATCAAGGGCGCCTGGGGTAGGTAATAGGCACGCGTGCTATCCTCGACCTGAAGTTTGGCGGTCAATATGTGAAAAACCTTCCTTTTTTGCCCCTTCGTTTAGATCTGGATATATTATGGGGTCTGCTAGTACATAAGAAGTTGATATTACACGTTTTCAATCAAACAATAACATCAAACTAATCATTTTCAGAGTCAAAACGCAACCGGAACGAAACCACAGACGAACGCCGCGGGAAGGCGAAAGACCGCGGACGATCGAGACATCCCGAACAATACGACCGGTGACGTCACAACATGGCGTCCACCGACACCTCGACCTCCAGTCAGATATCAGCCGCCGCCACTGAAGAACACAAGCGCACGGTCGACGAAGCTTTCCTGAACAAGTTGAAAGGGCTCGTCGAACGGTTGGTTTCATATTATTATCTGGCGACGTTTAGAACACGTTAATGCCATCTAAAACTCAAAGCTTTGTAGATCTATCAATACGATAGCTATACTAATGTCAAGGTACGGGGTTGTGAGACCACAAACTTCTTCACTACGATGATGATGAAATTCTCATTCCTTCATAGTCCGAGGACTTGATACCGGGACCTCATGATATGAAGTGACATAGACTAATTGGAACAACGAGACAGTTGTGAGTCGTCTGTAACTTAATGCGATCAAATTGCATTTTCATCAGCCTAATCTAGCCACGACAAGGTTCTCTCTTCTTTCATGAGAGGATTTAGAGTTTTAACTTGTTGCATCTATTCTGGTCTAGCGGGAATAAGGAGATAGGTAACTTTTAATTCCCTAAAATTGATCAGAACTTTATGTTACGAAGTTTTCCACTTTACCTACATAAAAAATCTCGAAACAGACTTCAACTTTTGTACTCATCCGGGGAGTCATTACTGGAGTCAGATTTGTGTAGCCAAGCAGCATGCCTGTTTTCTGGCCTAAAGTGCGTGGTTGCCGGTGTATTTACAGGCATAGGCACTACGCTTAACTCTACGAAACAGGTTGCGGGACTCAGAGCGACACAGAGCGATGAGCGAGCGTGTTGCTCATTGCATCATGATGGGTCATCATTTATTAACTATAAAAGACCAATAGAAAAGTAACGTTTAGGTTATATTTCTGTAGATTGGTAACCTACCTAGTTACCTACCCTTATTTAAACCGTCCAGTGTCTAAAAAGAAGGAATGTGTATTAGTATTAATAAAACAACATTTTAATTCCAGGTTGAGGCTTGATAATGCAACCTTGAAGAAGTCACTCGACATCGAGCGGAGCGAAGTTAGAGCGCTTAAGGCCCAACACGAGAGCACGATAAGAAACATAAAGACTGAATGCAAGAAGAAAGAAGAACATTTAGAAAAACAACTGAGAACAGTCGTTGTAACGGAGAGAGTGGAAGAAGCACCAGGAAACAATAAGATGGTAGAGCTCAAAAGATTAACGACAGAAATTCAGTCTTTAAAGGCAGCGAACAGGGGTCTTCAAGAAAAACTCAAGGTGTGTATTTGTTTGTTTTTGAGCTATACTGTTAGAATCACGTGCTTCACTATTTTTTTTTTTACCGAATTATTTTTTGGCTTTTAGTGCAATATCTACCGTTTATCATCATAAAACCGTTTGACTTACTACTTTTCCCTTACTATATTGCTTTTTTTATTTTATAATTATAATATTTATAGAAAATTTTAAATAAAAAAAAAACGTATCATATAATTTCTAAATTATCGTTACATTTTTATTAACTACCTGCATAGATAATTCAATGATAAAAATAACGAAACTCAAAAACAGTCCAATGAACCAAACTATAAAGACTTCCTTAAGATTCTCCAAGTTTAAGGCTGTTTGTCCCTTATTATTCTCAGCGTATAACACTTTATGATGCGTTTGAAATAAAGTGTACTCATCAGATTTGGTCCAGTATTCCAAAATTCCACCTTGATTTAAGTGACTCAGTAAATTATCGATTCTTGGTAAATATGGACTTCCGTAGCGTAAACCGTATACAATAGAACACGGTACAGGACACTCTGCAACAGTGTGAAATATTGGCCTACCATTTTCCATGTTTGACGGTTTTCGACTAATATATTGCGCGTCAGACTTTCGCAACAAAATGGCGTACTGGAACTGTCTATTTTCAATAGCGTCTTTTATGTTCTGATCGCTAAATGTTACTGTCCTTTTGATAATCTCGTTATAATAGTCTCCGCTTAGACTCTTCTTAAAGATCTTCATGTGACGATTATGAACGCCAAATGTTAAATTTGCTTTCACCAATTCTGCTATTGTATTTGCATCGTGTTTATATCTTGGATATGATACAGATGATGTGATTATTCCCTGTAATGAAGAGTTTACCATGTAGCAATATAAATTTTAACTTTACATTCAGGAGCTATTTTTTCTTAAATTACTGCATTTATTATTATTTTAGGCCTCTCAAATTAAGTGTAGAGATGTGAGAAGAGAAGAGACAAACTCATGATATATTCTAAATTCGAAATACGTACAATAACTATACAAATTTATGTACTTTGTGCAAATAAACCCAAATTCTAAATGGTAGAGCGTCTGAAATTATGGGCCTAGTTACTGACACAATTACAAAATATTTAAAAACGATTAGAAAAGCCAGAAATGGTAAGAATAATACAATGGATTATCAAAAAAATACTTACATCAATAGCGCAATTCACAACCAAAGAATATGTCATAGTAGCTAAAATGACAAATCTGTAGATCAGCCCAGGAAATTTGATATCTACGGTTTGTCTTATAAAACACTTTACCAACTCTACGACTGTATCTGACGTAGTATGCTTATCAGGTATTTTCCAAATGTTTTTCTCAACTCTTCGTATGAAAACACTGAGTCCTATAAGAACTATAACGTTGAAAGTAAAAAGTAAAACCATATCTACTGTTATTAATTGCAGTGTGGTCATAAATGCTGATTGCTGTATGGCCTTTTTTATCAAAAAGCAAAGATTATCTTGACCAAGGGGATAAGTCGTGTCAATGTAGCCATAGTAGGAATTTTTCAAGATCCTGGAATTCAACTCCAAATCTGTATACCCATCTAGTAAGTCAGCCGTTACTCCAGTAGCTGTTCCGTTTTCTAGCAAGTCTCCTACAGTGCTACCATCTCTAGGAGCTAGTGGTTTACAAGTTGCATTTATGCGTGTCATTATTGTTTTGGCCAACCGAGAACTGCAATAGACTGGCCCAGTTTCAGACGAAGTATAAATTTTTCGGAAAACACTTAAACGTAACTCCCGCCCGTTAAGGTCGTCATATTGTTCACCAAGTAATCTGGTAATGTCACGCACATTTGTTATGTCTTTGATTACTTGATAGAAAGGGTTATAAGTATACATTTTTAGTTTGTTTGACCAAAGAACTATTATAGAGTTGGTTATTCTTCTACTCCAGAGCAATTCAAAATGCATCTTCATTGTGAAGTAAAAGTAGCTGTCAATTTTAACAGGATTATTTAAGACAAATATCACTGCAGATCTTCGTTTGAAAACACCAGTTTTTATCAGGGCATCTATAGCAATGTCGCTGTTTTCAACCGATAGTTTGTTCGACGTCACAATGTATGCGGTGCGTCCGTGTCTATCTAGCTTAGGCTTAACTCGGGTGCTATTCGAATCTTGGCACCCATTCAAAAGCATGACTGGATATCCATACCCGAAGGTCTCGGTGTATTTTAAGATCCTGTTTTCAAAGTACGTGAATTCGCAAAATGTGACAGTGAAGAACCATTGCTGGAAGGCGTTGAAGATTTTCAAGACGACTTCGTAGGCGAATTCTGCCTTGAGATAGGTCTCGGTGTGGTAGGCGAAGACTTCATTGTACAGCGCGCTGTTGGTGCTCAAAGAAAGAGAGGAGTTGACGATACTGAGCGTTATAAGGACTATCAGCATTTCTGTGTCGCGTGTCAGTAATCAGAGCCGGGGGCAGACTGCAGGGTTTAAGGTCAGCGTTGTAAGCGTGCGGGTAAAGGCATCATTAGTGGAATGTCGAAGGGATGAAGTGTATTCAACAGCCGTCAATTACCGCGCAAACAAAATATTGGCATCGTTTAATTACGAGCTACCATGATGACATATTCCAATATTATGTTACTTGATTAGTTAGCGATTAGCGTAATGATGTTGTAAATTGTGTGTGCCACGAGTACCTATACAATCATTGGTATAGTGGGTGATTTGGATATCAAATAGAGAGAAACATTACCTGTTTAAATATTTTTGTGTGGTGTTTTCTGAAGACACACAAATTGGGAATTAAATTTGATGAATCAGATCTCGTTGGTAGTGCTTGATATTTGGAGAATATGGAAAGTAACTAAGGATTTTTATCAGTCAATAAAACGCAATCAAACTAGCTGACTTGCGCTGGATTTATTAAAGAAATTTCTTGATTGTACTCACTCGTCAGATCATCCTATTTGTCTGAACCTCATAAATCTTTTAATAATTTATTTAGTCAATCAATTCAACTCACGTCCATATCAGAAAGAGACCTTTGTTCATACTAAAATCAGATACTAATGTGCACTAAAGCACTTCGCTTGCGGTATTCATTTTAAGACCACTTACCTAAATAGTTTCTCGTTTTATTACCACGAGTTATGGTCGTCTGCCCGCCCCTGCGGTCGCGTGACCTTATGTGTCGTAAAACAAACCTAATTATGTGCTATTAAATCATGTGAACACACAAATTTGGTTGTAAATATTGGTTCTAGATATTGATAGGAAAAACTTCACTACTGAAACTGTTTTTACAGTAAATAAAAGTCCACAAAATTGTGCAGTTAGGATTTTGTGCCAAAGTTTGACACAAAGAAATATTCTAGTTACAAAGTTCCTACTCGTTGGAATAAAATTTTGTACAATGATGACTTATACATATTACCTTGGCGGAAAGGGTTGGCGTAAAACATGGTACCAGTATTGTAGTCTTTCAATAACGAAGACAACTTGATTCAAGTAAAATCTTTTTCGCTAATGCCTGCTATAGTATTTCTCCATAATCATTGTAGCTTTATAAATTGTCAGATTATTTCCAATAATAAACTTTTTCTCGTTTTAAATGTTGCAGGTAGCGCAGGCGGCGGAGTGCGCCCGCGCGGCGGAGTTGCGCGCGCAGATGGCGAAGCACAACGCGCTGGAGCAAGCCGCGCGGCGGGACTCGCGTGCGCAGTGTCACAAACTGGTCAGTTACTGGTCAATGTAGCAGACAGCGCAGGCGGCGGAGTGCGCCGGCGCGGCGGAGTTGCGCGCGCAGATGGCGAAGCACAACGCGCTGGAGTAAGCCGCGCGGCGGGACGCGCGTGCGCAGTGTCACAAACTGGTCAGTTACTGGTCAATGTTGCAGACAGCGCAGGCGGCGGAGTGCGCCGGCGCGGCGGAGTTGCGCGCGCAGATGGCGAAGCACAACGCGCTGGAGCAAGCCGCGCGGCGGGACGCGCGTGCGCAGTGTCACAAACTGGTCAGTTACTGGTCAATGTTGCAGACAGCGCAGGCGGCAGAGTGCGCCCGCGCGGCGGAGTTGCGCGCGCAGATGGCGAAGCACAACGCGCTGGAGCAAGCCGCGCGGCGGGACGCGCGTGCGCAGTGTCACAAACTGGTCAGTTACTGGTTAATGTTGCAATGTGTATAAACTGGTCTTTGACAACAGGGAAACACTGGTCAAACTAGTCAGTTGCAGGAATGTTGCAACGTAGGGTTAATTTTAAAAAAATATTTTCAAGATTGATTGTATATATTAGCCCGCGAAGAAGGCAATTTTTGGTGGCGACTATAGCTTTGGAGTTTGGATTGACCCTATTTTTACTTAAAATCATTTGGAAAACTATATACAAAATAATAAAACGCCTTCACATTTCTTATGAGCAATTTTAACTTTAGATGCATGATTTTTCTTAAAAATCTTAATTCATATTTGTTCAATTCAGTTACGAGAAAGTGTTTTTAAATTCTTTTATTTGGTCTACACATCACAATTCAGTCTAATTTCATACAAACTAGGTAGCTATTTACTAAATTATTTGTTGCTTCCACTGAAATTCTTATAAAGATTAGGATCCTCTTTGTCAAGGACAATTTCTCTTGTAATAGTATAAAACGAAGGCGTTTTTCGTGTTTCTACGCTTAGGCCTTAGATCTTTTATACCACCTAAGCCTTATTTAGGTTAGTTAGCATAACCCCTTTCAGAATGAGAGGCTAATAGACCACCACGCTAGCCCAATCCGGATTGGCAGAATTTATATACGTAGAGATTTAAAAAAAAGTTTCAGATATGCAGGTTTCCTCGATATGTTTTTTGACTGTTTGAGACATATGATATTTATTTACTTACGTTGTATAATTATTTTAGACCATTTGATATTTTAAACACCATAGAAAGATGTATTTCGTTAGCGGGTGTAATTGCTAATCACACTGTCAAGGCGTTACGATAAGTCATCATTATCGATGGACGTCCACTGCAGGACATAGGCCTTTTGTAGGGACTTCCAAACATCACGAAACTAAGCCACCTGCATCCAGCGAAACCCTGCGACTCGTTGATGTCGTCAGTCCACCTGGTGAGGCGTCGACCAACACGGCGCCTTCTAGTGCAGGGTCGCCATTCCAGCACTTTGGGACCCCAACGTCCATCAGCTCTTCGAACCATGTGCCCCGCCCATTGCCACTTCAGCTTCTTACGATTAGTATATGTTAGTTATGAAGTCGCTTAAAAATAGTTTGAGTTCTCATCATCATTATCAGCCGATGGACGTCCACTGCTGGACATAGGCCTCTTACATGGACTTCCAAACACAACGGTCTCGAGACGCCAGCATCCAGCAACAACCTCCCTGCAACCCGCTTGAATAGAATAGAACCAGGAATAGAGCTGTACTATTTAATAATTATGTCATTTGTTGGATAGAAGCAGGCGTTACTTTGCGGAAGTTCATCATGATTATATAATGATTTATTTATTTTGCTATCATCCGCGAAAAGTCGACGAACCCATGCGACAACGTACATAGAACGTACGTAGAGAGTATTTTGTCGGACCTGGGTGACGTTGTCGCATGGGTTCGTCGACTTTTCGCGGATGATAGCAAAATAAATAAATCATTATATAATTATATCATTTGTGTCTTGGGTCGAATCCTGTGTTGGAGTTGGAAATTCGGTGGTTACATCCTCGTGAATTGTTTAAAGTCGGCCATAACGCGTTGAAACAGCGTGGTGGGTTTATGCTACAAATCCCCTCCTATACGGAGAAACGCTTCCCTGTGCACTGGAATGGTAAAATAAAATAGCCTGTTTGTAATGACTGCTGTATATAATATACTTATCACATATTTTTGATTTTCCTATAAAATTTATTTATCGCAACATCCTTAAGGTCACACGTCATGATAATTTTAATTACGGTATGTTTTATTACGTTTTCCTCGAACGTTTTTATGAAATATTGGTGTGTAGATTTAAATTTTATTGTATAATAAAATGATACAGACTGCTGCGTTTAGTAGTAGGTATGTAAACTAATACTATAAAGAGCATTATATAAAGTTCGTAGTGTTGTATGGGGAGGTTGTATCTAGGTCAACCGATTACACTTTTCGTAACGCATTCACATGCTTGCTTCCCAAGTCAGGTGTGTGTACGTCTCAATACCTACGCCTGAAAAGTAAAAGGTGCGCAACCGATGAGCAGCAGGCCGCGGCGTGCACGCAGTTGGCAGTGCACGGTGAAAGGTGCGCAGAATAGGTTGCGCACAAGAACGTAACGCTGTCATTCGTTCATCGAATTTTACTGCCCATATTTTTAGTAAAGTAAACTTTAATAAAAAATTATATATCAAGGTGTATATTTCGAGATCTAGTATATTTGATTTGATCTATGCGTCATTAACCGCGATGCTGTGTCTAGTACAACAGCGCAGAATAACTAACAGCGCAACAATAGAAGCGCAACGCAGTGACTCACGTCGGAAATGCATGTCATTCTGCCCGCCCATGACGTGAATATATAATTAATTTAAGTACTGAAACATTAATAATACATTTTTATACAAATAAGTTATGGAACAGACAGCTGGTCTACAATTACTATGATGTACTATCTATTATAAGCTGATCCATCTGCAACGTACCTTTAATACAAAAATACTAAAACCCATCGATCGTAGATCGTTAGATGGGCCCCGAAGCGTCGCGGAATTGTCATTGGTTTCGCAAATACCTACTTACGAATGAAAAGTAACAACTTTGTCATTATTCGTGTTGCGGCTTGTATTTTTACACTTCAAAAATGATCACGAAGGCATAATTAAGGGATTAAACCAGAAAATAACAGAGAATAACGTCTTTGAGTAATGACATAACTTTGTGTGTTCTTCGATATGGAGGGGCCCATCTAACGATTTATATCGATGCTAAAACCTAAATTAAAAAATAGGGGTGAGTGTAGGTAGTGAAAAATATTTTAAAATATATTAAAATCGGTCGAGCCGTTTCAAAAGAGAGTGACCACACACAATTAATGACTCGTGTGTTTTAGAAGATAGGTATATAATAATCACGATGAGAGCAAAAAGCTGATGACCAGCTGGTAATTATTAACAACCTAATTTGGTATTTATTAACAACTTGGTATTTATTAACAACCTATTTCATTTTAATAGGTTGTTAATAGAGACTATATTAGTGAATAGGCCAGCTGACTGATCAGAGCAACGAGGACCTCAATGGCGCAGTGCTGTATTTCTCAACAGGTCAGCTTAAGATTTCTAAATTGGCTCAGGTCTGATCTGGTGGTAGGCATCGACCGTGGCTAGTTTAGCCACCATGCTAATAGTAAAACAATTTTCTAAAAGTAACAGGATATTTGCGATCATTACTTTCGGAGCTACAGAGATCCATAGGGTTGCGGCACTGCCACGGATCCCTGAAAAACGTCCCATACAAAATGGCACGCTTCAATTTAGACTGCATCATCACTTAACATCAAGTGAGATTGAAGGTTAGGGTTAGGATGTTATTGAATAAAGAATTAAATGTCATTGAAGACCACTGAAGTACTTGTACCTATGTTTTCTATGACTGAAGTATGTTTTATATGACTTTGTTGTTCACAGCTGGAGGAAATCAAATCGAAGGAGCGGGTGATCATACAGCTGAAGAGGGCGGCGGGGCGGGCAGCATCAAATGAGCAGGTTAGTTTTACAGTGAAATTCATAGACGTTGCAGGGGCACCCTCAGGGGACCATTCACCCGGTGTGTATCGAATTCTCAAAAGCATAGAGTTTAAATTCACTCAGCAATTACACTCAGCGAGTAAACGAACCTCTGAAGGCGCCCCCACAACATCTATTAGGGTAAGTCCAGGATAGATGCCCCACTTTTCGAAAATGCTAAATAACTCCGAATTTTATAATCTTAGAGCATTGCGATCTTTGGAAGATATTAAATATATTTCTTAATGTTCTATATTATCTGAATCGTTCTGATATAGACTGTGTAGATTTTGTGTAAATTGTAATTTTTTGGACCTCTAAAAAATGGGATAGACGCCTACTGTGGCGGATAGAAGACTTATCATGAAAAAACTTCTGAGGATAGGTGCCCTTAGTGGGGACTGGCGACTTAGTTTGAACATTGTAATTGGTTTGTTCTGAAATGAAACAACTATATATATTATTATAATCAGTCTTTATGGTGTTTTATATAACTTTCATTTTCATTTATTGGTCATCTTTGTCAAAGTTATGCTTTAGCTGTAGCTTTTTAGCAAACTGGTATGCTAACTGACGAATTGCTGTTCGGTCCAGCGGAAATCCAGCTTCTCCTTACTTGAATGTAAGAGCCACGAGTCGTTTTTTGTTATTACAGCATGTTTTCATAAAACAAATAAAAATAAATGCTGGATATATATATTTTTTTCAGTAATAATTATGCCAGACTGTAACTACAATGATATGATGCAATACAAATTTAAAACAACAGTACACATACAGTAACTTTGAAAATAAGAATTGCTGTTAATGGCAAATCTTTGTCTTAATATTTTAGATGGTATTCCTTATATTCTAGAAATCTGATTTACGCCTTTCTCTCCCTTTTTCATCTTTTCAAATGCTGCTAGCATACTGTCTTCGGTCTAGGTTACAGTACGAGGGACAACACGCTGTTTCCTTTTATATTTACGAGGCATTTTGCTCTCCTGCAACAACACAACACTTATAATAAACAGTTGGGGATAGTTGCCCTTAGGGGCATCTATCCTAATAAAAAACGGGGCAACTATACTTTTTGTAGGGGATAGATGCCCTTATCAATAAAAACAAAAGTTGGGTTTCAATTACTATAAAATCTATCAGTTTACATAAGCTAATCTTCAATGCAAGCAGGCAAATAGAAAAAAAATTGACATTATAAGCGAGAGAAAAAATACACTGTTGAAAGTACTTACGAATCTTATTGTGGCGCCTTTTGTCGACTCACCGCGGAACATTTTTACTCACACAGACGAAGCGCATGTACTCCGGTCGAAATTCCTCCGGACAATAAGATTTGCAGGGGGAGGACTCGTTACTTACAGTAAAATTTTACTCCTACAGTGCTCCTAACATAGTGAAATAAAAATCAAGTCATCTATCCCACTGGGGCATCTATCCTGGAATTACCCTAAGTCCTAACAGTGGTTACACAATGTGGCGTGCACAGAATTTTTGAACAGGGTATGCACAACGAAGATAAAGAGTGGATGGATTCTAATAGAATAGAAATCAGTAGGGCTAAGATGCGCGCCAAAACATATCTCGTGAATACAAAAGGCCATATTATCGACCAATAGTGCCGAACCGGAAATATCGCGCTCTCTCTTTTGTTACAATTGGATTGCGGCCGCTATTGGTCGATTATATCTTTTGAACCTTAAGAATAAATTTATAATATCAAAAATGATTTATCAATATATAATAATAACCACAAGGCAACATTGCTAAAAACTAAACTAACTAAGTTTTAAATGGTATCTAATAAGCCGGATCGTAAAATGCACTCGAAGCACAGGAAACCAGTTAGATCCTTAGTTTTTTAATGCATCCAAGGTAGGTATTTGTTATTCACGCGACGCGAGCCTCACTGTCTCAGCAGGAACCTGTTACCGGTTCGTGGAACTTCTGACCAGCTTCAATGCACACATGCGGGCGTAGGCGGTGTTATATCGACAACTTTATTATTATTGTAGGACATGTTTCTTGCTTGCCCTGCAAAGCTGTCGTAGGAAGTGTTCTTTGCTTGCTATGCAGTCATTATAGAACGAATTCCTTGTAAGCTCTGAAAAGTCGTCGAAGAACGTGTTCCCTGCTTGCTCTGCAAAGTTGTCGTAGGAAGTGTTCTTTGCTTGCTCTGCAGTCGTTGTAGGACGTCTTCCTTGCTTGTTCTGCAAAGTCGTCGTAGGATGTGTTTTTTGCTTGCTCTGCAGTCGTTGTAGGACGTCTTCCTTGCTTGTTCTGCAAAGTCGTCGTAGGATGTGTTTTTTGCTTGCTCTGCAGTCATTATAGGACGTGTTCCTTGCATACTCTGCAAAGTCATCGAAGGACGTGTTCCTTGCTTACTCTGCAAAGTTGTCGTAGGAAGTGTTCTATGCTTGCTCTGCAGTCATTGTAAGACGTATTCCTTGCATGCCCTGCAAAGTGGTCGTAGGAATGTTCTTTGCTTGCTCTGCAGTCATTGTGGGACGTATTCCTTGCAAGCTCTGAAAGTCGTCGAACTACGTGTTCTTTGCATGCTCTGAAAAGTCGTCGTTGGACGTGTTCTTTGCTTGCTCTGCAGTCATTGTAGGATTTATTCCTTGCATGCCCGGCAAAGTTGTCGTGGTAAGTGCGGGAAAATGTCACATGGGATCATAGATGCATACAGGGATGCTGTTGCAGTCATCGTAAGACATTTTCCTTTAACGATCCGGCTTGTATAGAATGTATTGAATGTTTGGATTCCGACTGCCGTAAATTACAGTAGTTCCCGTTCCTGTGGGATTACGGGGATAATATATATTTATATAAAATATTGAGGTTTAAATGCGTGTAACTGTATAATAAACTAACAAATAACTAAGCAAGCTCACATTCGCATTTGAAATGTAAAAATTAGTTAGGATGTATTTTATTATAACAAATTTTTCATATGAACTTACGTTTAATAAAATCTTTCAACATTAAGAGTCATACATATCAATGTATCTGTATTTTATTTGTAAGTTTGTTATAAAAACTTAGGTAAGTAAATACGTGATGAATGAAGTGTTAAATCATATAATACAGTGTGACTCGAGCTTTAAAATGAAACCGAACACCAAGTATGAGGTAACTGTACCCATACTAGAGGCTTCCCATGGTGTAGGATTCAGGGAAATCTAAGTTAAGCCTTAAATATAATTACACGCGCAATGTTCTTAGTTCGTTGCTTAATGCATTGTTTTGCAGATCATGCGTTAATTAAGTGGGTGATATTACGTTATTATTATATGTACTCTTACTGTATGTTACAATTTATATAATTTTAGGTAGATATTAGATCGTTATTTTTTTTTTAATTTTTACCCTAGTTTTGATATTCATGATGTAAGATGTAAAGTTTTTCAAATTTAAATAACGTTTATTTAGTAAGAACAATATGTTTACAATATTTTTAATGGTGACGGATGGAGTAGAAAACTTGGGAAAACCGTCATTAATGACACCTCATAATATGTTGTAGGGCGTTCCAAAGAAATAGACATACAATACACACATTAATTTTGCGGCCTCGCAGTGATTTACAAGTCGGAGGTCCTGGGTTCAATCCCTAGCTGGGCCGATTGAGGTTTTCTTAATTGGTCCAGGTCTGGCTGGTGGGCTTCAGCCTTGGCTAGTTACCACCCTACCGGTAAAGACGTATCGCAGAGCGATTTAGCGTTCCGGCACGATGTCTTGTAGAAACTGAAAGGTGTGTGTGTGGATTTTCGTTCAACTCTAACAAGTCCGCTTCCATTTTAGACTGCAACATCACTTACCATCAGGTAAGATTGTAGTCGAGGGCTAACTTGTAAATATGTAATTAAAAAAAAACACATACCTAGATACATACGCGCGAAAAACATTACCCTCCTTGTGATGCAGTGGGGTAAAAACAGAGCAACATTTCACAGGATATGTAAAATCCTCATTTTTTTTGTGACTAGCATCACTTTCAGACTTCCCTATAAAAATACTTGGGTATATAAACATCTGTAAATATGTATTTCCTAAATAACTTACAGAATCACAGGTCCAGAAATTTAAAAATCGATTTAGAATAATTACTGTCATTATAATTCTAAGTGCTGGACGTATGCAATGTCAAAATACGTCAGAGGAATGCCTCGGCCGTGTGAAATTGCTCCGAGGCACAATTTAAGGAGCATCCGGCGAACAGCCATGTTATTTGGAGTAATAATTATAATGCTGCCCCGGGCTGCAGCTTCTTTTTTTTTAAATATGCATTTCATAAAAAATACTTGTTAAAAATGTAGTTTTTTTTTTTAATCCAGACAATAATTTGGTTAGAATCTAGAATGGAGAAATTAAGTTAAAATGTTGATAAGGAAATGTTTGCGTAAAAATTACAAAACGATCAAGTCTATTCTAGATGTAGAGTTTGTAGAGTCAGAGCTTAGAGAGTTGTGTTGTTTATTGTGGTACAGTACAGTCAAGTACCAAAACGTTTCTTCACTGCATAGTATCAAACAAAGTCGCTTTCTCTGTCCCTATATATGGTTAAATCTTTAAAACTACGCAACGGATTTTGATGCGAATTTTTTGATAGATAGAGTGATTGCAGAGGAAGTTGCGTGCAAATGAGGGCTAATGCCAGAGTGTCATTAGATTTTTTTAAATATTGGATATAGTAAAAAAAGTTTGACTTCATATAACGTTAGGGGGACATGTAAAGATGATGTAAAGATCTCCGAATCTATGGGTTTTGGGGAAAATTTTATTGAACAAAAAATGTAATGAAAATGTTTTTGAAAAATAGTTTTATTAAGTGTAGTTTCCATAGATTCGGAGAAAAACACGTTTCAAAAATTTTTTGGATTTTCTCAGAAACAGCAAGAGGCCAATCTACAGTTAACATCTTTACATGCCCCCTAATGTTATATGAAGTCAAACTTTTTCTTGAAATTATCGTGATCCTAAATTACAGATTGACTGAACGAATAGAGTATATATTATAACAAACTTAATAGCTAATAAGTAGCTAAACGTATATCCGTCTTGTGCGGCATCTTGCTGGAAATCTAGTCAGCCGAATCCACTTAATCCAGATTTGCAATACAAAACACAAGTTACGACTGTGAGTAAGCAGTCTCATAAATGTTATCATCGCTCGACCATTGCATTCATGGCTTCCTTTGTCGGTCGGAGATCGCAATACAGATAGCTTCTCGGAGTTCTGTTTATGTCTGTACTTCGTTTAATTGCTTTTGTATTTCTTTATTGAACATTAGATGCGCCGTGGTTTCACCTGTGTAGTTCACGAGCCTGTGGGAATATGGGGATAAAATATAGCTTCAGACACTTGCTAATGATGTGGCTTTCTATTTGTAAAAGAATTTACAAAATTGGTTAAGTAGTTTTTGAGTTAAATCATAAAAATACAAAATTAAATCTTATCTCTTTACAATATTTGTAGATTTAGAAAACGCATAGGAAATTATTATCTGATACGTATTACCTCCGTCTGATACAAGTAAGTTTATGGAGAGTCTAGATAACACTCATCATCATCGCCCTATAATTAAAGATCTACTGCAGGACCATGTTTCTCTTTGTAGAAGAGGATTTTTAGCTAAGACCCACTGTGCTGCTTAAGTCGGGTTTGGCGTGGTTTCTTTTTCAGTCGTCACACGACATCGTACCGGAACGCTAAATCGTTTGGCGGTACTCCTTTGCCGGTAGGTAACTAGTAAAGACGTGATAGCTCAGTGGATATGACCTCTGCCTCCGATTCCGGAGGGAGGGGTTCGAATCCGGTTCGGGGATGCACCTCCAACTTTTCAGTTGTGTGCATTTTAAGAAATTAAATATCACGTGTCTCAAACGGTGAAGGAAAAACATCGTGAGGAAACCTGCATACCAGAGAATTTTCTTAATTCTCTGCGTATGTGAAGTCTGACAATCCGCATTGGGCCAGCGTGGTGGACAACAGCGAGCTCAACAGTGAGCCGAATATGGGTTGATAATGATGATGAACTAGTTACGGCTGAAACCCACTAGCTAGGCCTGGGCCAATTAATAACACTACCAAATTTCTTATCATCATTGACTGATTTTCATTCATTTATCACGAGGTATTTCCTTCACCGTTTTAGACAACTAAAAAAAAATTAAAAATATTCCTAATACAGGGCTGCTGAATATATAAGAAAAAAAAGGAAATCCCCGCATCATAGCCACTGACCTAAAAGTTAAACTGACTCTGGAACTCATGTTTTAAAGTCGCATCACTGGACCAGTGAGGCATATTTACAATTTACATAGACTGAGTTATTTTATTTAGTTATAGGATACTTTATAGCGGCTGTTAAGCGATTGACAGTTAGTTACAATGTACTAAATGTAATAAATAAAAGTTTTATTGCTACAGGATAATAAATATCCTATTTCCCCTATCAACAAGCGTGTGGTTTTCGCACTGGCTCCATTGTTTGAAATAATTGATGTACAGAGGCAGACCACAGAGTGGTAACTGGTAAGTGGTAGCCTACCATAGAGTCCATAGACACAGACAGACCGAGTGCGGTTGCCGCGGAGAGCGCACGCGCCATCTTGACGCCCACGAACATTTCGCGCGTAGCGTTTGAAAATAACGTTCAGAAATTGTGTCTATAAAACTTTTATATTTATTTTGTGTTTACGTAATCTTGTGACTTTGTGTTTATTATTGTTTTATTTTTTTATATTTACTCACTCATTGTGCTATAGGAATTAATTAGTTTTTATTTGTACTGTGTAGTGACCGTTGAGTCGTGATCTAACGTTCATTATTTGTGTGTTCGAAATACGGATTTGCTTTCTATTACTGTAAGTATTATTATACCTGTATCGTGTTTTTATTGTTTATGTTTATCACTCATTAGTGGTGAAAGTAGAATTTGTGTTTCACCAAATCGTTGGGTGATCCCATTGGCATACTTTACGAGTACCACCAGTCAAACGAGTTGCAGGTCAATATTTAAACGAATCTCTTCACTTTGCCGTTGCTGATGTTGCCTATGGATAAATAAACTCTTTACTAAAAGCTTTTCTGAACGGAAACATTGTTCTATATTTAAAAATTCTAATCTTATCGGGCCTATGAAAATACTAAGAGAAGAAAACTCTTAGTTTATTGCATTGTTTTTTTTTGTAATTATTGTAACGTAGATGAAGGATAACTTAAGAAAATTAAATATGAAATAACGCTGTAAAAACTTCAACCAAAGTAGATAATTACTACTTAATTAATAAATAATTTTTGTTATTACACATCATCAATGAGAGCAAGTCGTGCGTGCAGTTAAAAAAAATCGTTCCGGAAGAGTTCTAATTTGACAGGAAATCAAATGAGCCGCATGAATCAGCTTCTTGATTTACAGTTTTTTTCTTAAACTAAAGATAGGTGTACATTGTAACAATTATTAAAAAAAACATCATTATAGCGCAC
The DNA here is from genome assembly GCF_947172395.1 of Bicyclus anynana. Lineage (NCBI taxonomy): Eukaryota > Metazoa > Arthropoda > Insecta > Lepidoptera > Nymphalidae > Bicyclus > Bicyclus anynana. The sequence continues at coordinate 16,555,134 of NC_069095.1, forward strand.
GCCCACGACTTCGCGTTTAAATATTTTTTTTCCACATAGGTATCCGATTTATAAAAATCAACTACTAATCAAACGAGCAAAAATTATTAAACAGTTGTTTTCAGCTTATTATTTTGTAGTTAATTAGCTGTGTTTTGTAGTAGATCCTGTGTATGCCTAAGAGATATATTCTAATAATTATATATTAATTATATTACAATAAACTTACTTTTTTTATTTTAATCCTTTTTATGTTTTCGAACGTACCTTACGTACAAAACGGAATCCTTATTAACTTTCGTGATTTGTGCTATAGTGTAAACTTGCGTTTACATAGTAGGCCAACGGTTGATCGTCTCTCACGGTTTTTGTTGACGAGTTGACACAAAAAGTGAGAAGGTTCTTTCTAACACACAGGTCGGTTATTTAAATTTCCTATGATGTAGGTAGGTATACGCGTCCGGTGTTGTATTTAACATAATTTATAGTCATACGTTTAAATATTTTATAGTAAATGCAAACATTTTGAATTCAAATGGGCGTTTTATACAAAATGTTATAAACTGGTGTGTAATTCGGACACGTGCTTGGTTTTTAAATTTGGAACTCCTTAAGTAAAGCGGCTGTCACACTAGAATAATGAACATTGTTATGGGTAAATGAACTTTGTATTATTCAACTTGGAAGAATTGTGGTTTAGGTATTGATTTGAAGTTTTATTTTAAAGTCAAAGAACTTTGTCAGTCCCTTGGCAACAAGCAAAGTAAAAAAAAAAGTAATAAATCTTTACAACACAATTGGCTTGAGATTCTTAATAATTTTTAATATAGACTGCACCATAGACATAGTAGAATATTTTTGCCGAATTAACTATATAATTTTTTTATTGAGAAAGAGTACAATAGGAAAGTTAGAAAGTAAGTGTATATTACTTTTATTTTGACATTCTTAATTAATAACATATTTTTAATTACTCATTTCTGATATAGATTTATAAGTATAAATTACCTAATTATTACGTTTGGAGTATAAAGGAGCTTATATTACCGGAAGTTGATATTGATTGAATTGTGAAAGTGATGATATTTAAATTGCAGTTAAGAGACGCAGGAAATGAGTTCAGAATAATATCTCATTAATCTCCGCAATCCATCGCGGAGGGGCCATTAGTGCAATCCTTCAGGTTATATTGGTGTGTCTTGACTTAGCATACCAACATAGCTTGGGAATGTGATACAGGCAAAGATTGGTGATTATACAGCCTATGTATTTACTATATGTGAGAAGAAACATATAAGTAAATAACTTTAACATTTTAATAAACTGAAAAAAATCATGACAATGTTCAATGATACCGGAGGAACCCAAATTTTGTTTTTCAGGATGTTATTTTACAACTTCGTCGACATTTTTAATGTACGTTAATTCTCATGCTAAAGTGTTTTTTCAGATAGCATGGGTACGGTGACAGTTGCCTTATGACGTTCATAATACGTACTATTAACGTGAATCGCTGCAAACTTTCAAGAGTGAAACGAACTCTCCACCCACATGCTATCTGAAAAACAGTATAAATTACAGTTTTCTAGTAGTAATCTTAACTAAACCGTGGATAGTGTCATAGGTAGAATAAACGTATTATGAGCACGAAACTACAAACTTGGTGAAAAAAATTAAGTAATATTGACAAAAAAATGGTTCAGTGTTTTGAGATATCAAAATGGTCTTTTGACTTAAGACTGTAAGTAGGTAATCAGTTGTCTACGGCTTTCTTTGTGTACGGCGAACCGAACTTATATTTTTTTAGACTTAACGATTTATGAACAATTTAGTTGTTTTAAAGGTAGGTTCAGATTGAGATTATCTTCCAACCCTGCTAAATACAATCTAAAATATGTTTTGTTTGTTTAGTTCTGCGAATGAGAATGGGCAACTAACCTAACATAAAAAATTCATTTGTACTTCAGTCTTGTACATATTATGTTTTCTGTGCTTCAGTATCGCAATGATGGTGATGTTGTGCATTTATGATAATCGCACAACGATACAGCTGTTGTTCATGGCGTGTAAGTGCGTGTCCGTCGCACAAGACTCCACTATAATAAATAACTGTCATTCACCCTGTCTGTCCGCTCACAAGACTGTGTTTCCATTAGTCCAATGTACTATCGGACCGTCTTAATAAAAAAATGTTTTGTATTGATCATCAAGGAGCTTCTTTAGGCTGTTCAAGGGTGGTGACCTTATGTAGCTATGGTCAGCTAATCGATCTATATTCAGCAGTTCATCAAAATGTTGAGAACAGCGTTTAAGCACATCTTCTTTACTCGCTAATATAAAATTGGAGCTTTCGATTGATGATGGAAACCAACTAGATTTTGCACCAGCAAAGAAGGCACCTAGTTGATTGGTGTCGCAAAACAACTGTATATTTTGCGCCTTCTCTAGCGACCGCCTGTTTTTTAAATCCCGCGTTAGCTTGCGTAACTCAAGTGAGCTACTTTGATCTTGAATTTGATCTTTAATTGAAGGTGCATCATGTTGTAGTAAGAGATGTCGATGATTGGCTGTTAAGTTCGAGATAGTCCGGTCATTTTCGTCAAACCAATCTTTATGCTTTTTAGTTTTTGTACCTAATATCTCAAATCCAACAGCACGTATGGTAGATGTCAAAGTGTTCCAATTAGATTTTAACTCTCTAACTTTACAATATTTTGAACAGGTTGATTAAGAGCTTGTATGTAATTCTCCCGTACATCTGGACCGTTAATTTTTTCTAAATTAATACGCAGCAATTTAACACCCCTTCTGTTTTAATCTAGTAATAACAAGCCTATATTTGGACCAACAATGTGCCCCCCGCATTACTTGAGTTATTTGGACTTTTTAGGGGTTTTTAATAGTCCACTGAAGAGCAAAATTTCTTTCCTTATAGGAGAATAAATTTGGAGTTGAAAAGTTGCCGTTATCAACCCATATTCGGCTCACTGCAGAGCTCGAGTCTCCTCTCAGAATGAGAGCGGTTAGGCCAATAGTCCAAAACTTTTACGTGATGGATATATACGTACAACTTTTAAGCCAATCCGCATTGAAAAGTTGTACGTGATGGATATTGTTAGAGATTGCGCATTTTATCTTAATAATAAATAGTAGATTTTATGCCATCCTCACAAATACAAACTTTTCGTAGAAACCTGTTTACAATTTATCAACTATTTCCAAAGCATTGACGTGCGACCTTTGTTTCCGTCTAATCCCACGTTTAAGTATAATGGAAACTAGTAACGAACTTTCTACGGCTTTAGAGTTGTAATGATTGTGGCTTTCATGCATTATCAGCTTTGATTCATGGTTAATGACGATTTTAGAGTCAGCTGTAAAGTTGAACGTACTGACACAGTGATTGGTATATTGATTAGTAATTATATTAACGTTTGAACTGCCTAGTAACTGCCTCGTTTTGTACATAGCTGGCTGGCTAACATGATTAGTGTTTGAGGGTTTTTAATTGCTGCCATAGAGCCAATACCATAAATAAATAGCCAACAGAGTCGTGAGAGGAAGGAAAGGAGAAGGGATTAAGAGCTTTGAATCGCAGCCGCCCAACCCTCATCGAAGGCACGCCCTTCGTTGGCTGGACGGCTTACTTTGGTAATGTTTGACCGTGTAACAATCGTGATCAGATGTTGTATCGATCCCATTGTTCGATAGTAAAGGAAAAGAGAGGGCACCAGTCTGCGCACACACTTATGCACTCTAGTTTTGTTTGGTTGCTAATCTCAAGATGAGAGTGACCGCTATGGCCTCTATGGGTGTTATTATTTAGATATTCATATTATCTATACTAATGTTATTAAGTTGAGGAGTTTGTTGATTGTTTCATTGAACGTGCTAATCTCAGGAACTACTGGTCCGAAAATTCTTTCAGTGTTAAGTAGCCCATTTATTGAGGAAGGCTATAGGCTATATATCATCTCCGTATTCTTACGAGAACGGGAACTACGCGGGTGAAGCCACGCGGCGTCAGCTAGTGTTTAATAATTTTAGTAACGTATATAAACTGCGTATCAATAACTAATTAATTGCATCCATGTTGATAAACATTATTGGATTTGTGTTCATGTTGCAGTTATAACAAGCACTCGAATGATCTTGATAACAATGAGCCTGGCTCTCTACATTGGTACTCTGATATTCATTTTAATCATAGTTTTATAAACATAGAAATTATAGAAGTAATGACCTAGAACATACTTGAGCCTTAATGTCTACGTCTTTGGGTGATAGACAGAGGGCAGAATTAAGAAGAAAGTGTTCCTCAATGCTCTGTGAAGTGTTGCTCTGTTTATAGTTCTTTTCTGATAGAGTAAGTTGTCGTGGGCTCCGCAACGGCATCACAGGGAGACTTGGGCAATCATAGAAGCATCGTCTGATAAGTCTTCTTTCTCCTCTGAGACCTCAAGGGCTTAGAGGGCTGTTTGTGTTGCCTGGGAGGCGTTATCGGTCGTTACGTCATCGTTAGGATCGTAAAAGACGACCTGCTTATAGGTTTTGGTTTTCTACTTATCAACAAATGGGCTTGCTTGGTTGGTTGTTCACAATGATTTCATATACAAAACCAAGTGGTAATTTGTCTTTTATTACAAAAAATATTATGATGTAGCAGATTTAATAGACACATAATAAAGAAAGAACTAATGAAATAGTGAAAGTAGGCGTTGTGAAGCATGTAGGCCAAAATTTCAATGAAATTGAAGCGATGATTGATGACGGGAAGCGCCGAGTTTGGGCACTCGACGAAATTAAGCGATTTTTTTGTTAAATCATTCAACACAATTTGTACTTTATTACGTCCGCAGTAATGAGTGTAACGTCGTTTAAGAGATTTTTGACGCAGTATAGTAAACTGCATAAATATGCTAGGTATTTGATGGTATTGAAACTATAATCACATAAAGATTAAAAATAAATAATTTTAAATATGCTTGGATTACCCATTCCTGAAAGAAAATACGTCACTGACAGTTAATAAAACAAGAATGTCTTCTTCAAACCAATTATTACAAAAAGTCGACACAAAAATATTCCTAATATTAAAAAGTTTCCAGAAAATAAAATATATGATAGCCAGACTTCTGAGGCACTGAAAATAAGCGGAGGGGGGGGGGGGGGGGGGCAATATCTAAGGAAAATTTGTATGAAAGCCATTTCTGTAAAATTCAGATGCTTTACACCCGCTGGCATCTACTAGTCACTAGATAGTAGAAACAAATATCAAACAGTAGCAGTAGTATTATAGTAGTACTGCATAAATCGGACGTAATAATCAGGATGTAAGATAAAAGAGTCTGTATACTTAATGTACGATTTTTTATCTTAAACGCTAGTGCTGATAACGTGTTAGATAACGTGCACAAGTCAGATAAAGTGTGTAAGGGGCAAGTGAAATTGCAGCACCGATAAACATGTTTGTCTATTAGCATAACATGTGTATACTGTAAACAGATTTTCATTAAAGACTAACACTAAAGTCTAAAGACTAACTAACAAACGATGGAACGAGCTATGCTCGGAGTATCTCTGCGTGATCGAATCAGAAATGAGGAGATCGACAAAAGAATCTGTCACCGACATAGCTCAACGAGTCGCGAAGCTGAAATGGTGGATGGATGGATGTTGGGGTCCCAAGGTGCTGGAATGGCAACCCGCACTAGAAAGTGCAGTGTTGGTTGACCCCCACCAGGTGGACTGACGACATCAAGTGAGTCGCAGGTATTCGCTGGATGCATGCGCCTCAGGATCGTGATGTTTCGAAGTACCTATAAAAGGCCTATGCTCTCTACTGGACGTCCATCGGCTGATATGATGATGATGAGACGCCCCGCGATTTCACCCCCGTTTTAGTGGAAAATGGGGATATAATGCACCACATGGCACTCTTATTTGACATGGCTTTGTATTGATAAAATAATTTTCTAAATCTTATTACGATCTTATAATTATATTAGAATCTTTACAAATAGTCAACTAACCTTTCAAAAGTGCTTGTAAACTGAGCCTACTTGAGGTAAATAAATTTAGAATTTTGATTTTTTTTTTAATTTTTCAAGTTCCATATGCTCCATGTAAGTCCTATAAGACGGAAGGTTTGGTCCAGTATTGGGCTGTTTAAATAGGCTTATAATGATGATATTACGAAAAATAGGGTAGCCTAGTTTGATTAAAAATACTCTTCACCGTAGAAAAAACGGACATACAGTAATCCGACAACATACAGACAATCAGTCGTAGGAACTCATTGATATGCTATTCAATGCAAATAAACAATGGAATTATAAAAAAAAACAATTCATGTCTGTTTCCTTTGGGGGCTGTTGATTGTAGCGACGGTGTTTAGATGAATGATCGAACAAACGAATTTGACCTCAACGCCTCACTCCCACGGTAACAAGAGATACAAACATTGTAAGTTATAAATATAGTATAGTAGAATGTAAATCATATAATTAGTAGGGTTTGACATAAAACCACTAGTAAGGAACTAAGAAATAAAGCCTCTTCTTAATTTTAAAATACATTTAGAAAATGGACCATTAGTAACAGAGAATAGCTAAATCTGACTCAAATTATTTTAGGTAAGTCTCGTATGTATCTTTTCTTGTAGCAGTTAGAGAGAAAAAGAAAATATTTTGTTTATACGATTCCACTATTTCACACTCGTTGACGAATTTTTCGACAATTACCAGTCTTCGAATTTGAAATTTAAGTTTATAGAATACTGAAATTAAAATGTCAATAACAACGAAGTTGCCATGGAAACGAACGATGTCACATCGCTGTTAATTTACAGAACGCACGGGTTGGTGTAGTAATGAATATTGGACATATTTCCTAGATATTCCGTCTCCTGAATTTCAGAGATCCCCATAAGGTAATTAAAGCCTAAGTTGAGAACCTATATGCTTTATTTAAATCTAAGAGAAATTAAATTATCGACGGTTTATACAGATTAGAGCAAGATATTTTACGCTTAGACGCTACGAGTAGCTTAAAGCGCTTTAATGTTCTGTGGATTATAGAGCCATAGCTCACTCGTTCTCACTGTGGGAGACAAAACGGTCCAAACTGTACTGGCAGCTTACATAACAGTTAAAACCAGATGCGGAATCTCTTCCAGTATCATTGAAGTCAATGAGCCGATGCCGTTAGACGTTCTCGCTTGTTAGTACTTCACTGGGTTCGCTCGTGTCGAAGCTATTATTGAAAAAGATAGTACAATATTGAGGAGTGAATAGTGTGTTAAGATGACTTTTAATAAGTTTTACTATTTGGGGTCAAGTCGTAAATTTTTAACCTACGATGTAAAAGAGGTGTAGTATTGAAGGGTATGACTTCGTGTCTGTATGTATGTTTTCATCGTAGTTTCTAAACGAATGGGCCGATTATGATGCGGTTTCACTTGTTTTTGACGGCCTTTGTGGCGCAGTGGTATGCGGATTCGATCCCCGGCTGGACTGATTGAGGTTTTCTTAATTAGTCCAGGTCTGACTATTTATCTTGATTATCACCCTACCGGCAAAGACCGCCAAGCGATTTAACGTTCTGGTACGATGCCGCGTAGAAACCGAAAGGGGTGTGGATTTTCATTGTTCTACTAACAAGTTAGCCCGCTTCCATCTTAGATTGTATCATCGCTTACCATTAAGTGAGATTAGTCAAAGCTAACTTGTAAAGAATAAAAAAAATATTGAAGTGACCGAATGGTTCTAAAGCACATTATATTATGAAGAAAAATTTCAAAAATATCGGCTTTTTTATGGTGGAATTAATCTTTATTAAGTTATTATTCTAGCTAAATTTATGATTGTAGGAGGTGCAGGCCTGACACTGGCCATACTTCTGCGCGTATGACAAACATTTCCCAAACCTTTGTCATATCCGTTGTTGCTATGGGTCCAAAAAGTTAAAAAAAAAAAAGTTTTTTTCCAAGCGATTAATGTTTTATGGCTTGGGTCTAAGTTCAAGGGTAAATCTCATAATTTTTCATTAAAAATGAGATTTTTATGGTATTGTTATGATGGTACTAAAGATTTAATTAAAACGCCATTGAATGACTTTGTAATTAATACATTTCCTCACTGAGTCCACACGTTGGAATCATTAAAATTAACGCTCGTTTTTAAAACCGATTTTTATGCTCAAACTTGTTTTTAAAGATTAAAAATTGCAAAGTGGATCGTGTTGAATCGATGCCGACCATATTAAAGTTAGTCTGAGAGTTGGTCACGAATTTTTTCTTAATAAATAATAATTGAGTTCTTTCTTTTTCCATATTTTTTTGTAAAAATATATGTAATATTTTGTAATCGCGGATTGACGGTTTCATTAAACCTTTTCAACTATTACAAGTATTTGAAATTGACAAGCTTGTGCTATTAGTAATTCTGTTTCTCAAAGCAGGTTTCTTAATGACCTGATTTATTTTTTGGATCGTGGCCAAAAAGTCTTTACTGATGGGTTATGTTAAGGATTTTTTTGTTTGCATGTAGATGTTTAGCAAACGCCTGCCATAGAATCTAATTATCCAGTCCTTTGCCAAAATCCTAGGATTTTCGCAATGATGGGATTTGTCTGCTTATTCTACGACATACAAAATACGAACGTTGGTGTCTCAAGGTAAATAAGCGAACCAACACTAAAAACAAAGAAAGCGGCTCTCTGCGTCGCTGATGAATCTTAAAAATGTCTCATGAATTATTACCGTTCAATATGTGGGATGAGTATTAATTAAGAGGCAATTTAAACATTTGATTTAGCAACTCTGACGACTCTTAGTTTGGAAGTTCCTAGAAAAGACGTCAGAGAGTTGATATGATTATGATTATGATATGATAAGCCTATGTTCTTCAGTTCACCGGCTCTTGGAGTATATTTTTCAGCATCGTAACCCAATTAGCCATCGCGTGTCACGCGCGGCGGCCTCGGCGTAGAAATCGCGCGTATACAACGCAACTCAGCCTGACTGTGTTTCCTTCACGGATTTGTGTTTAGCTAGACACCGCATGCCTTTCATTCTATAATGTTTTTGAATACTGTGAGCCATGTATTCTACACATGGAAATGATCTCTTTTCTCTTCAAATAATCCTGCTCTATGTGTAGGGTTGGTTCGGACTCTTAATGCTGACGTGCTCTTATTCTAATGCTCCTTCTTTAGATTGGTTTTTGATTGATTGATTGAATAGATGTTGATTGTTTATAATAAATAATGCGTTGCAAATAACATTAATTTTTTTTACTTGTGGATATCAGAACAGTTCTTGTAAAGTCATATACGAGTATGCTGCAATAAAATGTATATCTACATTTGAATTTCATTATACTAAATGAACGATCGGTGTCTAGCTAAACATAAGTCCGTGGTTTCCTTCATATTGCCGACTCGTTTTTGCTCCACTATGAATATTAAATGTCTCGTTTACTGGAACGCGCATAACGATTTCGTATTCCGATGCAAAGATATAAAAGATTCATTTATCTTTTCACCACACGATTAGCTTTCTTAAATAACCCTTATAAAGTCGAGGGAAAATAGTGATCATTTAATTGCAGGCGTTTATAATTTATAAAGCCTTTCTGAACTACTTACTCAATGGGGATGATGACTAGGTTTGAATATATTGATTTTTATGATACATTCGGGTAAATAGGGTCAATGTTAACTAATTTATACATAAAAAGCAAAGATTGTCTGGATATTTGCAAAATAAATGAGATTATAAAATTTCAAAAACTATTAAATTTTTTTTTTCGTAATTAGATGAAAATTTATACAGTTTTAGCTTCCTTACATTAAATGTGACATTTTTTTATATATGAACTATAAAGATAAACGCACAAATAACAAAGATATTAGTAATTTTGTTTGAACGCGCATACAAATCTAACGATCATTACATTGCTTATGACGTCATTTTTTCGAGCCATTTTGTATGGGGCGTTTTTCAGGGATCCGCGGCAGCGCCGCAAATCTGACTCTTTAAATCCCTGTAGCTCCGAAAGTAATGATCTCAGATACCCTGTTCCTTTTACAAAATTGCTTTACTATTAGTATACTCTTAATTTATATACAATTTAAAAAACTGTCATCATCCCTATTATTCATATACGAGTACGAGTACAGATGCTATATTTTGAAAGTTATGACTGATATTATTGTTTTAACGAGAATTTTTAGGTGAAAATATGTTCATACTTTTCACAGTATGATTTTGCAGTAGTCAGACTTTTGTTTTAGAATTATTTTTTTTATTTTTTACAAACTCCAGCTAACTAATTCACTATTTTGGTCTTCATTATCAACCCATTAAAATAAACATCGGATCAATTGAGAATTGACGGCCTCCGTGGCGCAGTGGTATGCGCGGTGGATTTACAAGACGGAGGTCCTGGGTTCGATCCCCGGTTGGGCAGATTGAGATTTTCTTAATTTGTCCAGGTCTGGCTGGTGGGAGGCTTCGGCCGGGCTAGTTGCCGTCTGACGTCTTTGCCGGCACCCTACCGGCAAAGACGTACCGCCAAACGATTTAGCGTTCCGGTACGATGCCGTGTAGAAACCGAAAGGGGTGTGGATTTTCATCCTCCTCCTAACAAGTTAGCCCGCTTCCATCTTAGACTGCATCATCACTTACCATCAGGTGAGATTGTAGTCAAGGGCTAACTTGTAAAGAATAACAAAAAAAAAATGTCATTTACCTACTGTATAATATCCAACATTTGTTCCATAGAATCTCGTTAAGTCAACTAACTTACGTCAAAGTTAATGAATTAGATTGTATTTATTAGTGTTAAACATTTGCCTATAGTTAGGGCCATTGTACGCTTCAAAGAGCGGGCATTCGGTGAAAGGTTTAGCGGAACTAATATTGATTTGTGTTGAGCTAATGGACTGCAGAGTGCAGGTTTTTGTCACCGTGTGATTAGTTAGGAAGTAGTCGTTAGAGCAACGACACTTTGCTCTACAGCGTTTGGGTGTATACTTGTTGTAGACTTTCCTTTTAATAGTGGTTTGTTTTCTTTCAAAGCATTTAACCCTATGATGCAATAGTTTTGGAGAGGGCGTAAAAGAAGAGCTTGACTTCACAATGATCCGTCTATTTTTATTTTATTTTATTTATTTATTTGTAACTAACAGCGTTTAACAAAATATGTACAAAACAATAATAAGGCCACATACAGTTACAAAGAAAGTTACAATATAAAGTAGGTATAACAAGTGAAAATGAAAAATAATTTTTAGAAGAAATGATAGTGAATAAAAAAAATATTATTAAGTTAATCACATATAAGAAAAATAGTACAAAATTTATTTAAAAATAATTTTAATGGTGAATTCAGGACAGGATGGGCTGGCTAGTTCGAAGAGCCGATGGACGTTGGAGTCCCAAGGTACTAGAATGGCGATTGGTCGAACCACCACTAGGTGAACCGAGGACATCAAGCGGGTTGCAGGGAGCCGCTGGATATTGGCGGCTCGAGACCGTTGTGTTTGGAAGTCTATGCAACAGGCCTATGTCCATGGACGTCCATCGGCTGATAATGATAGTGATTCAGGACTAAGTTTCTCATTATATCTGGATTTAAAGTTTAGACCAACAACTTTGATTTAAATATCTTCAAGTTGTTCAAATTGTAGAGCAAATGTGCATTTTCTATGCACGCTACAACTTAGACCCTGCTTTCCATCAGGCAGGTTTATTTTAACCACCAACGCAAAAAGAGGGGTGTTACACGTTTGATGTGTCTGTCTGTCTGTGGCACCATAACAGCCGAACGAATGAAGCGATTTCAATTTAGTTTTTTTTTTTTAATTAAAGGTGACACTTCTTAGACATGTTTGATGAAAATTGGTTGAGCCGTTTAAAAGCTGTGGAGGGGAAATTGGGGGGTGAAAGTGGGGGCGAATAACCGAATGTCCGCAAATGAAAGCGCACTGAAAGATACTTGATCGAGTGTGTAATTAATAATTTCATGACATTCGGGGGTTTTAAAAAAAAAAACAATTTTATATAGTTGCTCGTGTAAGGTTGCATACGAGTGTTTTAAACTTTCAATTCAAGTCAATTACAAAGAAAACAATAAATCTAAAAAAGTTCTAAACTCTAATAGTAAATCAATTTTATAACGTTTAGCTATTACATAACAACACGCGAATGGATTAGTGAACACTGATTTCGTCGATTAAAATTGCTTTACTTGTATACTCACTAAAAAGTGTTACATGCCAAAACCTACTTAGCTCGTTTTTTTTTTGTCGATTTTCACGCGAACTTCTCGATACGCCGCGCTAATGAGGTTATGAAATTGCTTGTCATTATTGACTAATAGTGGGGGACTAAAAAAAATAACATGCCGTTATTTCTTTACTTGCTCTAGAACTAAATTGGCATTCAAAGGATTTCGCAATGAATGAATGATTTTTTGAGTTTTGCTTCTCAACTTTTGTAATTTCTAGTGATTTATTCAAAGACTATTTCTATTTCTATTTTTTTCACTCAATTTCTATTATTATAGTACCAGATCTACGAGTGCGGATGACAGTTTGAACGTGCTGGTTTAATTAAGAATCAAATTAACAAGTATTCAAACAGAACGAAGTAACGGAACACGCTTGTCTAATTAAAAAAGCGAAATGTCACTCATCACGAAATCTCAGAAACCGCTTGTCGTAGAAAGATGAAATTTTGCAGGGAGGTAGTTTATTATAGTTAGTAGACGCCCTCCAAGAACGGATTTTGCAACAGGACCGGAATAAGGAGTTCTAAGGGCGTCCGCTAGTACTAAATAATACTCTTAGGGCCACCTTCTGATTAGTATATACGATCGGATAGTCGTACCATAAGTTTTGTCAATTTCTTACTGGTAAAATAACTTGTTAATATGCTATTAGACACTTATGTTAGAACTTGGTAAAACCCATCCTTAGTCTTTGTAGCAGTCATGATAAATTATTACAATGCAAGAAAGACAAAGGTCTAAAACAATTGTTGGCACACTCTGCACTGTAACTCGGAGAATAATGTGAGTAAAAATTAATTACTAAATCACACCAAGGTCTTTGTTTTTGTGCAATCTTCAACAAATTAAGAGCTAACGAACTGCTATATGGCTACTTTATTGTGGCGATGGACGAAATGAGTCAAATTTAAACTCAAAATTAATTTATTTTCAGTACGCTTTGTTTTACAACCACACAACCTCGAGTTACATTGTTATGGTAATAAAACTTAAAGTTAAAATTACTAGAGTTCCAAACACAGCTTGTTCCGGTCCAAACTTAGCCAGGGTTCCCGTTTGATTAGGTACATAACAATCTAAACTAATATATGTATTATGTATATACCCCAATTGTAGTTCAAACTAATGTCAGCTTATAACCTGCGATGGAGAGCAGATGCCTATACATTATTGAGTTGGAGATATAGGAGGCACGGAAACGGAAGCTGAGAGACATTCAGATCTTATTAATGCATATGACAAAAGAGAAACCAAACCGCTTTTAACACATCCTAAGGATATCTCTTAAGTAACACTGTAGCATATAAACCTTCGCAAACTTAGACAGTGCCAAGATAGAACGGATGTGGATAGAAGAAATCTAACCAAAAAAATCTCGAATACTCTTCCAAAATGAATATCATTTAGAACACTGACTGACAAGCAACCATTTAACGATGCTCCTTGTAATTTAGAAACGGTTCATTACCAAGCCTCTGACTAGTCTAGTTTGTCTGAGTCTACTAATTACCATTACTTTACAATTATGTAAAAAGTATCTAAAAGCAAAATCGTTAATCGTTTTTCTCCGAAATCCAAATTCAATTTGAACATTTTGATTTCGCGTATCACGTATCTTTTATTATATCTAATGCTTCGTTTGTCGGATGACAATGAGATGGTTTTTGCTTTTGATCTGATTGGTATAGTTGCCTGTTACACTTGGTGCAATGAACCCAGTGAGTCTACAAGTTCTGTGTGGCCCATCTAGTTGCGTATCTAATCACACGCTAAGATCGCATCTTTACACTCTGCTTAAATATCAAACGGTAGTTTTAAGGTTCCGTAGACATCAAGTACTTACCTATTGCTCTGATTTTCAGAGGCAGGTTATTTGTAAGGCATACCAAATATTACAGTATTGCGCCGCATGCAGGATCTCTATGATTTCTTTCATGTTTACAGTTTACAGAGGACTGTCGACTAATAGTATGCTTTCTAATGAGTATTCTCTTATATTTGTTCTTGAGCCTTTGTACGTAGGTTCATTGATGTTAGCCCCTGATGTTGACATTCCAGCCAGGCGATCTCACTTCAGAAGCTTAGCATCCAGGTCACTTAAGGCCTCTTGAAGTTTGGCTGGAGAACCAATGTAGGCTGCGCGTTGTTCTGATATTCCACTACATTTGAGCATAACATGTATCAGTCTCTCTTCTTCTTCCATGCATGTTCTGCATAGAGGACTGTCAATTATAACTAAAACCGAATGGGGGTTTGTAGGTAAATATATAGTGTTGTGTCCTGTCTTGTCTCCCAACTACCATCGGTTCAAATCCTTTGAAGTTTTTTAAAATAAGCTTGATTAAAGATCAAATGTAATGTAATATTGATGACTTGTATTGTATTAACATTTTTGAAACATTATGTAACCCATATTGTAAACTGAATGTATAAATATAGTATTTTTTATCATAAAAGAAAACAAAAACATAAAACGTTATTTTACAGTAAGGAAGATCTCCTTGGATCGACTACCTACGTAAAATGCATGGAACTAAACAAAAAAATGATAATAGCCGAACGAAATTAATTCGCAAGGTAACCTCGCCGTTTTTTGTGCCATGTTTCGGTTTGCTGCACTGCTTTGTTAAATTTCAACGTTTGATAGACTAAGAATTAGGGACGAAGTAATTCATTTGAAATCACTAAAGAAATGTATTAACGGTATCCAAGTAATACCAAGATAGACAGGTATTATATTTTTTAAAGCAAGTTACTTTCCTAAAGAAAATAGAAAATGTATTTATTACTACATTACGTCACACATCACAATTATTTAAGAATAATAAATACCCTGCGATATGTGGCATAAAAAAAGAAAAAGGTCTTAGCTTAGCATAATGCTATATGATATATGCTCCTCATAAACAAATCTCTCATAAATCATCATCATTATAATAAAATTGAATTGTCTGTCTTTGTCTTTGTGATTTCAAAATTACTGTTTTCGCAAGTGTTTATTACAAGTACAATTATTATTATTTACAAGATATACAAACAAGCTTTTTAAAATTTTTGTCTGTCTGTTTGTCCGGGATAATCTTTGGAAAGTTAATATTAATGGGAGTTTTACTGGAAGATAGTGGAGCTTATTGAAATATGCTGCAGGCTTGTATCCCGATAAATACAAAGCTCCCGTGGGATTTGTGAAAAATTTAATTTCACGCGGCCGAGGTCTATTATAAAAATTATATCATTGGCCGATCCCTTTATACTCCCGTCAAGGGAAATGTAGCATGGAGGTATATAATTACGAGTATATTGAATGGTAAAAATAATTCAACAAGTTAACTGTTCCTGGAAAATGCTAAAATGGTTATCGTTGAAATTCTCATTTTCTTTAATAGGTAGGGTATCCATACCAGTAGCCGTCTTTCGATTTATTTAATTTCCTAATCTAATTCGCAATAATAAAATTAATTGCTGAGCGAACATTGACATTGACAGATGCGGATTGATATAATTTCGCGATTCTTAATCAGGATTAACATCGCCGATCACGATCTCAAGCGGTATCAGGCTTCAGGCCTTACTTTATAGAAATGCACGTTGCATAATTTAGGTAGGTACTCATAATTATCTACATACATTATATTTATTCATTACCAATGTAATATAGATAGAAGTAATAGATGTTTGGGATACTTTGTTTTATTTTTTCTAAAACACAAAATGCAACATTATTTTCATTTCATTTTCATATTCGTTTATTATTTATTACTATATTGTGGAGTGTAGGAAGTGAATTAGTATTTAATGATTTTTAAATTCAAAGTATTAAATTACTTCGAAACTTATTTTTTCTAAGCCTTTTAACTTCTTTACATTCTTTCTCTTGTATGTTTTAAAATGATTATTTCGTGAGATTGGGTTTTTTGTATTTGACATGTTGAGCAGTCATAGATTAGACATTTTTTGCTTAAAATTTCTATTAAATTAAATGTTGCGCAAAAATACTTTCAGGTAGTTTCTTTGTAATTTTTATCTCATAAATCAACAAGACTCAATTATTTAAACGTAAACGGAACACGAGAACAATATGGAGGACAAAAACGTCTGCATTGTCTGTGGTTTCACTCGGCCACAGATAAATAGGTGTTGGACAAAACATTACTTTAAAAGGCTTTTTTGTGAAATTGTGGTAAAGTTTTTATAAACGTAAGAAACACCAAAACTGTTTAAATATTTGTATTTTTGTTATTAGTGTTATATCATTTGTATCTTTTTTGAGCTTTCGTGAGATGGTTATGTAATTTGTTTGAATGTTTTTTGGTGTATTGTTATTTATTTCAGATGTTTTACCTTTCTCTGTCAGTTTTATTTATCGATATTTAAAAACATGTTTGAAAATAGAACAACGTTTCTTGATTTACTGCTTTTCATATTACTGCAATATTTTTTCTTATAACGAATTTAAAATTTGAATTCTTTATAGATATGTGGATGCATGCAGCACGCATTTTAGTTTAATACTGGAAAAATGGGTTGTTTACAAGTCGTCGCGTAGCAGGCGATAATTATATTATTAGTATCATACGTGACAGTCAATTTAATCCATTTAGTTTTTACTGTAGTGGGTAGTAATTATTTCTTTTAAACGCTTTCGATATATTACTCTTTATTAATATAAATCAATCCATTAATATTAGATATTTATTGCTTTTCCACGCGAGAAAAACTGTCAGTTAATGAATTGTAAACTATATTACAATAGTAGTAGTCACTTAGCTAACCTATGTTTCAAATTGGGAGTGTTCCCCTCTGTTGTATGTGGGTACTTTGGTAATAAATCAGTTATGTCACCGACGCGGTCTTTGATTGTTGCTCCCGTGTTATAATAGTCTTAATAATCGTAATATCTAACTGGCGACGAGAAAAATTATACCTAGTGTTTGTGTTTGTGAGTGTCATTCAAAATGCCTATTGGAAAAATCGAGTGCTTCGATTTAAATAGCAAAAAATGGTCGGCTTACATACGACGCGTGGAACAGTTCATTCAACTCAATAAAATCGACGATGATTTAAAAGTCGCAACGTTGATTACGGTGGTGGGCCAACCTACGTATGATCTCATGAGTGATTTGTGTGCTCCTAATAACCCGGAAACAAAAACATTCGCGGATTTGGTGAAATTAATCGGCGAACATATTGAACCGAAACGATCCGACATCGCGGAGCGACATGTTTTTCGTTTGCGCCGACAGAGGGCCGGCGAACCACTCAGTCAATACCTTCAAGCACTGAAACATCTAGCGAGTACGTGTAATTTTCGATCGAATCTCGAAGAAAATTTAAGAGATCAATTCGTATCCGGGTTGGTTAGTGACGATATGAGGTCTCGTTTATTTGCTGAACCCGAATTGACCTACAAGAGAGCTGTGGAATTGGCTTTCGCGCTTGAGGCGGCGGATAGACACGCGCAAGCCAGTGTGTCATCAAGTCGGGAAACGGCTGGCGGAGAGTGTGCACCCGCGGCGGAGCCCCTGCTCCGGGTGGCGGCAGAGGGTCGCGTTGCGCGCGGCCGTGGCGGTGGCGGCCCCGGCGCCGCGCGCGTCGGCTGGTCGGCTGCGGTGACCTGCTGGCGGTGCGGGCGCAGGGGGCACGTTCGGTCGTCGTGCGGTGCGAAGAGCGCGAGACGGAGCGCAACTAACGACAGTGAAGTTCAAGGTCGCGCACGGGGTAAAATTCAATATCTTGATAGTGATAGTGCATCGGAAAGTGAAATGTTTAGTTTAAAAGTGTGCGGCCTAGGTGATCGCCCATATAGTGTGCGTGTACAGGTAAACGAAATGTATTTGGATTTCGAGCTGGACACTGGCAGTAAGTTATCTACGATTAACTATGACTGTTATGAGCGATATTTTAAAAATTGTACATTAAGGGAAAATAATGTTCGTTTACGTTCCTATACGGGAACTTTAATTGAACCGGTAGGTTATTTGTTAGTCGACGTCACACTGGAAACGTACAAGGCGAGTCAACTGAAATTATTTGTCATTAAGGACGGGGGCCCTCCGCTGATGGGTCGTACTTGGCTTCGTCATTTAAAAATTGATGCGGTACAAATTAATGATTTTCTTTGTAATTTAAGAAATGACACCATAGTGGAGAGTCTGCGTCAAGAGTTTCCTACCGTGTTCGCGCCTGGATTAGGTACATGTTCGGTAAGGATGTCATTGAAACTCAAAGATAAGACTCCGGTATTTTTTAAAGCGCGACAGTTGCCTTTAGCCTTACGTGTGCCAGTCGAGAAAGAGTTGGATCGGCTCGTGGTAGAAGGTACCATAGTTAAAGTGGATTATTCCGATTTTGGAACCCCAATCGTGCCGGTAATTAAAAAGTCGGGTGAAATCCGCATCTGTGGGGACTACAAAGTGACCATAAACCCGAAATTGTTACGGGAGCCCTACCCACTACCACGAATCGAAGAATTATTTGCCGCTTTGAGTGGTGGTCAACAGTTTTCTAAGATCGACCTCACTAACGCGTATCAGCAATTACTATTAGATGAAGATTCTCAGCCCTATAGCGCGATATCAACACATATAGGTACGTTTGTATATAAACGCACGCCATATGGATTGAATTGCATTCCCGAGAAGTTTCAAAAGTTCATGGAGGAGACCCTGCGTGGGTTGAACGGTGTAGTAGTTTATCTGGACGACATCGCGGTGACCGGCCGGGACAGGGCGGAACATGTTGCTAATTTAAAACGCGTTTTGGGACGCTTACGTGATGTCGGTCTTAGAATAAAGTATGAGAAATGTTCATTCTTACAAGATAGTATAACCTACGTTGGTTTTGTTATCGATAAAAACGGATTACATCCAGATCCGAACAAAGTTAAAGCAATTGTCGACGCACCCGCGCCAACCGATGTACCACAGTTGCGTTCATTTTTAGGGTTGGTCAACTATTACTCTAAGTTTTTGGCTAACATCAGTACGGTGCTGGCACCCTTGCACGAGTTGTTGAAGAAGAATATTAGTTGGAATTGGTCGCGAAAATGTGACAAAGCCTTCGAAACAATTAAGAACATGATAATAAATAAGAATATTCTTGTTCATTACGACCCGACGCTGCCGTTGGTGCTATCTGTAGACAGTAGTTCGTACGGCATCGGGAGCACACTAGCACATCGCTACCCGAATGGCGAGGAGCGTCCTATATGTTTCGCGTCGCGGACGTTAAATAAGGCCGAGCGCGCGTATAGTCAATTAGATAAAGAGGCCTTAGCCATTGTCAGTGGGGTTAGTAAAAATCATCATTATTTGTACGGTCGTAATTTTATTATTAAGACTGACCATAAACCCCTTGTGTTTATATTCGGCTCAAAATCAGGGTTGCCACAGACAGTTGCCAGTAGATTGTTGAGATACGCGGTACGATTAGCAGCGTATGATTTTGAAATTGAATTTGTAAAATCTAAGGACAACTGTAGTGACGCTTTATCGCGTCTGCCTTTGCCGTATGAACGTAGAGAGGCGGAAATGGAACCAATGGCGTACATAAATTACGTTGAAGATTCATTCCCGATTTCCGCTAAGGAAGTGGCGCGAAATACCGTGAATGATTGTGTTTTAAAAAATATCTATCGATATGTGGAAACCGGTTGGCCTTCCAAAGTAGCAGAAGTCGAAAAACCTTATTTTTACCGCAAGGACAGTCTAAGCATTGAAAAGGGGTGCCTTTTATACAATCATAGGGTTGTGGTACCAGAGGTGCTGCGACGCCGGGTGCTACGCGAACTTCACGAGGGGCATCTGGGCGTCGTAAAGATGAAATCTATCGCTAGGGGGTATGTTTACTGGCCTCAGCTAGATGCTGAAATAGAAAGTTTAACCCGCGAATGCTCCGCATGCTGCCAGCAGCGCGACGCGCCGCCGCGTGCTCAGCTGCACCCGTGGGCTTTCCCGGCGAACCCCTGGAGCCGTTTGCATATCGATTTTGCGGAATTTAGAGGTAAGCGTTATTTAATCACGGTGGATGCTCACAGTAAGTGGGTTGAAGTACAAAAAATGAACGATGGTACCACAGCCACAGCCACTATAGGTAAGCTACGCGAATTGTTCGCACGTTTTGGATTACCATCGGTCGTGGTCAGCGATGGAGGCCCTCCATTTAGTTCGTTCGAATTCGCCGAGTATATGCGTAAAAATTTAATTACACATACTATAACCAGTCCATACAGACCGGCGGGAAACGGTGCCGCGGAAAACGCCGTGAAGTCCGTGAAGAAGGCTATGAAGAAAGCGGTGCATGAAGGTATGGATATTGATACGGCGGTCAACAAATTCTTATTCCAGTACCGTAACGCGGAACACGCGAGTACGGGAGTCGCGCCAGCTGTCGCCCTCCTGGGCCGGCGCCTGCGCGGGCGACTCGATGTGCTGAAACCGTCTGCGGAGGATCGCATGATAACTTCTCAAGAGAAATCGGGACAGCAAAAACCTGGATTGGACAGGAGCGTGGAGGTCGGTAGTGAAGTCTTAGCCCGTAATTACAGTCCGAGGCAGGACAAATGGTTACCAGCTGATGTTACGGCTCGGGAGACCCCCTGTACTTATAGAGTACGCACGTCTGATGGTCGAGAATTCCAACGTCACATAGATCAGCTGTTATCAGTGAGAAAGCCAGCTCGATACTCTTCCGTTCCTGCTATTGAAAGCTCCGCCTCTAATGAGTTTAATGAGCCAGAGGAGGGTCAACCTGATTCCAACGTCGATTCGGCGCCGTCAGGTGTACTTAATACATCTGGTGTAAATGTATGCGACACTGCTGAACCATTTCCGCCTCCGATTAATGTTACAGACGAACCGCGCACACGCCCCAGACGTGCCGGTAGGTTTACTGGGAAATATGGAAAATGTTAAGTTTACGTTTTATCTCGTTTATTAAAACTAAATTTACTTTGCATGTTGATATATAAATTAGTTGTATCTCCGTATGATTTTGAGACAAATTGTATTGGACGATCTATCCTATAATTTTCATTATTTTTTGTTTACTATTCTTATTGCTTGCGTTTTTTTTTGTATAAGTATTTTTTTTTTAAGGGGGGGCGTGTTGTATGTGGGTACTTTGGTAATAAATCAGTTATGTCACCGACGCGGTCTTTGATTGTTGCTCCCGTGTTATAATAGTCTTAATAATCGTAATATCTAACTCCCTCAATTTTGAAACACTCTATCGTAACACCTGTGTTCAAAAATGGAGATGACTCAGATGTTAATAATTACAGACCTATCTCTGTATTATCATCCATAGCGAAGGTCTTAGAAAAGTTAATAAATTCTAGATTAGTCAGCTATCTAAATAAATTCAACATCCTTTCTGATTCACAATATGGGTTTAGACACGGAAAATCCACAGAAGATGCAGTACTGGGGTTAACATCAATTATTACAGAACACTTAGACAAAGGTAAAAAATGCCTAGCTGTTTTTCTAGATATTAAAAAGGCGTTTGATACTGTTTCCATTCCTCTGCTGATACAAAAACTGGAGAAAATTGGCATTAGAGGTACACCGCTATCATTACTCAAAGATTACCTACACGAAAGATCTCAGCGTGTCAAAATCGGACAACATGTTAGTGACGAGTTTCAGCCAACATTTGGTGTTCCTCAAGGAAGCGTATTAGTACCAACATTGTTTTTGATATATATCAATGACCTATGCAATTTAAAACTAGATAGTGGTCAAGTGTTCTCTTATGCTGACGACACTGCTGTAGTTTTCTCCGGTGCTTCATGGAACTCGGTCAAAAAATTCGCTGAATCTGGTCTCTCAACAATTTCTCTGTGGCTGCGTCAAATCTTTTGACGTTAAATACAAAAAAATCCAACTATGTATACTTTACAATAAATTCAAAAACACAACCTAATAGTGATTTCCAAATTAAAACTCACAAACGGAATAAAATTTGCTCTTTAAACTGTAGCTGTCCAGTTCTTGATAAAGTCTATACAACCAAATATTTAGGCATAATATTAGACCAGCGGCTCTCATGGCATCCCCATGTTGAATTTATAAATGGTAGAATCAGAAAACTCATTTGGATTTTTAAATCTCTTAGGCATGTAACATCAAAAAAATTACTAACTCAGATCTATATTACACTGGGTCAATCTATTTTGGGGTATTGTATTACAGTGTGGGGTGCAGCTTCAAAAACAAAGTTTCTTGAAGTAGAACGTGGTCAGAGATCCTTATTAAAAGTTATGTTCTTCAAGCCATTCAGATATCCAACCAGTGACTTATATAAACATTGTGAGTTACTTACAGTTAGAAAATTATATGTATTACTTTCACTATTAAAAGTACACAAAAATGTACCTCCGGGCAATGAAAATAATAATAAAGAGAGGAGACGAAAAACCGTACTACATACAATCCGAAGCAAAACTAAATTTGCGGCTCATCAATTTACAAGAAAATCCACTCACCTCTACAATATAGTTAACA
Source organism: Bicyclus anynana (assembly GCF_947172395.1). Lineage (NCBI taxonomy): Eukaryota > Metazoa > Arthropoda > Insecta > Lepidoptera > Nymphalidae > Bicyclus > Bicyclus anynana. The sequence continues at coordinate 16,577,914 of NC_069095.1, forward strand.
AAAAATTAAACATCGTCTCTTTAAATTCACATAACTGCAAAGAAATTCTTACAGATTGGTTACTTAAACTTAACTATGATCAAGCCGAAAACCTTTTGCATCAAGTGTAGCATAAATCGGAATATAAAAACTTGCACAAACTCGCATGCTCATGTACACATACTCACACACACCACTCAAACACAACACACACAAACCACTCACAAACACAAACACATGCACTTTTGTATATTATTAGTAATTTAGTATTAATGATTATTTATATCAAATGTATTAGTCTACTATATATTATGGAAGAGCGGGGCCGCCCGTCACAAGTTACAGTAGCAATACTGCAAACTTAATGGGATGGTTCCAATCACAATATTACTGCTATGTTTGAAAATAATGTACTAATATGTTGAATCTTTGGAAATAAACTATATAAAATAGTAATGTAATTTACAATTCAGACATTTATTCAGATATTTTCCTGTAAATGTTTCCGTGTTTTAAAATAAATCAAGCGTTGAGGGTATTTTTAACTGACTTTCAAAAAGGAGGAGGTTCTACGTTCGGCTGTATGTATGTTTTTTTTTAAATCTTACATCGCTAAACAGATTTTCCCTTATTTTCATGTAAAATTTGAAAAATAAGTTTCTTATTTATTATGCACCTTGACCATCTACAAAGAAGCATTACTTTTATTCTAGATCTATTTTCGTAACAATGATAATCAAAGCAATACAAGCCGATACCAAAATATTGTATCGTGCGAACTCCTATATAAAATATGTTTTCTATAAAAAAAAGTATTTCTACCTATCTACTAATTGCATAATATGTATCAATATGTTTACACAATACAATAATCTATTATATTATAATAAAAAAAGCTATAAAAATATTCTGCAGAATCATTTTGACTTTAGCATTTAGCGTGGCGCGCTTTCGCATAATTATTATGTTTCTTAGAAAGTATCTGGTCATTTGACGAGTAGTTTGTGGAAAACATTTAGATACGAATGAAGCTAGTGACGTAACAATAGAAATAAAAGCAATTACGTTCAAAGAAGTATCGATATCGCTTGCATGTGTAGTGAAAGTGAAACGTATGATCGTTAAGCCTTGCTTTAACTGCTAGTTTATAAACTATATCGTCATTAAACCATCACAATGTACTGTTAAGTGTCTATTTAGTTTTTGAAAAGCGTGGCTGTACAGCGTGCTTTAGTGAATATAACAAGATATCTTATAGGAACGGAATTTAAAACTTGTGGTTTAGTGGACAAGCAGCATTATAGTTGATATTATTTTTCAAATTATACAATTTGTTTTTTTTTTATTAAATTAAATAAACGTACCACTTCTGCAAGAAAATTGTTGTAGTGTCAATAATAATTTCAAATATTATTTTATACATAGGGTTTGAGTATTCTGCAAACAGAAAGAGATTACTTTTACCAAGATAGGGAAGGTCATTGTCGTAAATTAAAAATATAAATGGCTCATAAATAGATCCCTGAGCGACCCCATTTTAATAATTTTACGTAATAAATTAATTTGGCCGCGAATATCATATGAACGAAATGGTCTGACAACTGCTTTTACTTTATAGATCGAGGATACGATTCACTTGGGAACAAGTCCTTATCATTCGCACTCGTGTAAAGCAAATAATAAAATAGATTGAATAGATTAGATTTATTACCACTTCTAGTGTTACGATATGATACATATTATATAGCTGTTATTAGGTAGTGAACACTCAGTTACGACATCGAGTGTAATATGACATGCTGCGGTCCAAATAATCGATTGTATTTGCATACAATGGGACAAGGTGCATTAAAATTAACCGGTTAACTTTGCTATGTCGTGCGAATTAATCCGGATGTTTATAATCAGGTTTTTTAAGCTGTTATAGTGTATCGCTGTTCATTGTACTGGGCAAAATCAATATAGATACAAGATACGCTCATATACCTGTTTGTATCAATGGCGAATTTAGGTAGTTCATTCATCAATCGCCCAAATATTACATTATTGTTTTATCTGAAACACAAATGGTATACGTATTACAATTCGTACTATACATTCCTACCTATTCGGTAATTAATTTTTCATATGACTCTCAAAGTTATATTAGCCAAGTCCAACGTAATTAACACATCGTAGAAATATTTCAATTCATAGAGATTTTTATAATAAGGCATCATTATTAAGATCTAGGAGATTTGTCTCATTGAGATTGGAGATTAAAACTAAAACGAAAAAATGGAATATTGCGCAGACATTGTCACAGGTGATTTTTTAATGATTTAAAACACCATAAACAATTAAACATGGTAACAATAATAGGTAATACCATAAAAATTTATGTATGATCTAAAAAAACTACTTTTGGGTGTATCGTAGGCGTGATCAGTGTAAGTATTATGGCCAAATAGCCTATTGCTCTTGTATCAAAGTAGAAACAGGTTTCTTAGTCACATCTTTAGACGAGCTCATGTCCAAAATTGTATAAGTTATTATTCTATGGTTAATATAAGATATGTCTTGTTACCTTTGTGCAAGATAAGAGTACCACACGCAATAATGGACCTACCAATGTAACAGTTCAAATAATAATTTTAAACGTAATTGTTTAAGTCGGAGGTACGGCAAAGTCCAATTGATGAATATCCTTATGACAGCTTACATGCTTGGAGGTAATCGGATAGCCTTTCATCTTTACTTTTATGAAATATCTGTGTAAACTGGTCAATTTCTGGTCGGCTTAGTATATTTCTCCCGAATGGTTGCTAGAATCGCTAATTACTAATCGTGATCGTCTTAAATTGAAATTGTCAATTTAAAACCTTACATATATCATTTGATTTTGATGGAAACCTGGTATGCACTCCAGATGAGCAAAGAGAAATAAATGTTAAAACCAAGTCCAGAGCCAAGCTTATGGAGACTCTAGTAGAGAGGAGAAGACCTAAGGGTTGGGAGGCTGCCATTTTATATTGTGTTGGTATTTTTTAGCTGTGATGTATTCTGTATTTTGCTGTGATTTAATTGTTTATGTTTTTTCTGTTGTAAAAATTAGTTTTTGTATTGAGATATGACATTATTCTTTACTCACGCGCTGACCGTAATGTGCATATCGCTTATAAATGTTATTCTATTGTCATTAGAGAAGGATGAAGGTACGAGAGGAAATGCGTCCGTTTATTGTTTCACGTCCACTTCCTTTCCTGTAAGCACTTAACTTCATAATATTACTATGTTTTGTTTCCTAATATACTCGGCCATTCGGAACCAATAAAGTTTTAGTGGCAATAAAATGGGTTTGGAATTTGTGGCTAGGCACGTCACAGTGTGGTCGTGGGATAACCACGCGACTAAGCCTGGCTGTTGGTAACTCTTGCTCTTACGCACGGAATAAGAATGTTTGTTACCTCATAACTTCGTAATGTATTAAGCAATTTTCAAAATTCTTTTTTTGTTTGAAAGAGTATACTTCCAGATTGCTGTCATTATATTTTCAGGAAAATCGATTTTATAAATTTGTGTTAAAATCAAGATAACTGAAATAAAGCTAAGCTAAATTAGATCCACTTCGGCGTTCGATTGCATTCAGTTAAACTTGCGAATGTTCAGTGATAATGTTATAGACATGTTATCTGTAAAACTGCTCTGATATTATAGTCAGAAGGTGGCTTGAATGAACTGAAGGAAAAATTGAAGGAACTGAATAAGATAAACTGATCGATTCAGAGGTCTCGACAGAAATTCTGGTGCTTCAATTTCATATCGTAGTCTGTTTTTCATTTAAAACCTCACATGTTATGATCGCTAATTAATAATTCTGAACAATATTTTTCATGTGTTTTGATAGTTAGTTGTTAGGAAGAAAGTAAGCGAGTTAGTTAAAGAACAATCGAAAGAAATTTAAAATAGATTTCACTGTTAACCTTCCAAAGTTTAAGTTACTAGGTTTCCAATCGTTGTTCTGAGAATATAACTTTTTCTTTATTTGTTGCAATATTCAATGGAATGTAATAACTAAATGTAGTCTGTCTTTATTTGTCTGATATCGTGACTTTGTGCGGATTGTTCTAGTATTCGGTGAAAGTGCGTTGCTTTTATTCGAGCAACGATTGGAAAATAATATGATATCTCGATGTGGTCGAGCGTCTACATTTTGTTCACTCTGCCGCTGACATGGTTGATCTTACTTATTATCCAAGCCTTACTTTAGAGTTTTTAAAATCTTCTGCTGACAATGTTTAAATGTTTTAAATCATAATTTTTGCTATCGCATAAAAAAATAAATGTGAAAATAGGGTAGGGTTCAATATGTTTATTCATCCACAAAATAACTGAGATTGAATTATGTGTTGTGTACACATTTGAAGAGTTCAATTATATACTATTTGCACATAGCAGATAATTTGGATAATTAAGCTCAAGCTTTAGTTACTTCCTATCATTATTTAAGTATCATCTTAAATAATCTTTAATACAAACTCTTTTTCTTCTGTAATATTTTGGGCACTAGGCACCTTCCTTTTCTGACCAGCCTATTTATAAGAACTAATAAAGAAATAGTTGTATTAAAATTTAACCACAATAATGTTAAAAAAATAGAATTAAGTTGTATTCATAATTAGTAAACATTTTTCGAAATCCTTTAAGAGTCGTTACGTTTATATATTTGGCAAAAATGATTTCGACCATTTTGTTTTAATTACCCAATTTGCAATAATAATGGTGCATGTGAAAGTGTGAAGCCATCCTTATAAACGCTGTAATGCTATCTAGAATTCTAGACAAAACTTATTGTGCAGAAAGCATATAGAATCCAGTTTGAATTCATTAATTTTCACTTATTACGCTGGCCATTGCAAAAAATAACTCCTCAAACGGATACCAATTTTAGTCCGCTACGTGACCCTATAGACTTCCATTTCGATTTTTAAAAATCTGCACGCATCTTAATGATTTTCGCTAGAACCGGTTGCCAATAATAAAGAAGCCGGTAATTAGCTGGCTTATTTTGAGACGGAACACGTGGGAGCGTTAAGTGCGAGTATAATAAGTCATTAACCTTTAGTTAATGTGCGGTGGACATGATTGGAAGGAGCGGTTGCGGGAATAGTTGCGAGACTATTTACGGGAGTAGTTCCGAGACCAGTCGTCGCATATTTTTAATGACTATTACAGGACCAGGCTCTTCATAAAAAAGGGAAATTATTAGAGTTTAGATCCATAACGCTGCTTCAATGATCTTTAGGGAGCTTACGAGTGATAATGTAAAATTACAACATAGCAACCACTGGCAGATGTTAACTTAAGGATAGCTTAACGTGCATTGAGAGGTACGGGGTATAATACATTAGACGTCCTTATCTGAAAATTTCTTAAAAACAATAGCCCAGTATTTCATAGATCGATCATTCGATGCCACAAAGGCTAACTATTGGTCAACAAGGCATTAAATGCTAAACACTTAAAAATCGCTTCCTCTCGGTTAATATATCCATCGGCTTAGCTGAACGTTTGTTTGATTTGAACCTCAGCTGTGATGACATCAAACATTTAAACTTGTCGAGTACAGGAAATGCATTACATTGGCCAATAACCTCAATGCCTCAACTTATGTTGTATGCAAATATGAAGTGGGCATGTCTATTTGACAGTGCTATGTCTTAAGCAATATAGCATAAAATCATTTAATAAATTTTCATGATTTGTCTTAAAGTTTTCATGATTATATAATGATTTATTTATTTTGCTATCATCCGCGAAAATTCGGTGAACCCATGCGACAACGTCACCCAGGTCCGCCGTCGCCGAATTTTCGCGGATGATAGCAAAATAAATAAATCATTATATAATCATGATGAACTTCCGCAAAGTAACGCCTGCTTCTATCCAATATTTAAAGTTTTCATTTCTAATGTCGTTCTATATGAATATAATATTCGTATCTAGGGGTAAGATTTGATTTTGTTTATTTGCTTGTTTGTTACGAACACGATTTTATACATCACCCTTGGAAAGCTACATTATCAGTGAGTAACATAAGCTTTTTATTTTAACTCCGTATTCGCACGAGAATAGGAACTACTCCGGTGAAACCGCGGTGGATCCGCTAGTCTTAACTAAACTATTTTAATATTATAATATTAGATTTCATGTCTTGTTTGTAATGATTTAATTAAAAAACTACTTGACCAATTTTTAAATTCTTTCACCATGAAAAAGCTACATCTACACCCAGTAACATAGGCCACATTTTATACCCGTATTCCTACGGGAACAGGAACTACGCGAGTGAAACCGCAAGTCTGCATAGAGTATAATTCTAATCGTAATTGAAGAAATCAACATGCTCTTTTTCATCAGATTCTAAATAATAAAAAAAACAATCAAATTGAGAAACTCCTCTTTTTTGAAGTCGGTTAAAAAGCGGTATCATTGTGTGACTAGTGACTACGTATTGTGAGATGTAACGAACGACTCGAACCAATCGCTGTAGGCCATAAAAATGAAGTTCATTCACCAGACAGTGCGCAGTAATCGCGGCGTGCTTTCTAAAGAATCCGGCGGAACTAAGCGAAGATTCCACCGCGACATGTGTAGTGGTCAATCACACGTGTTAGATGCGACATTCGTTCGAGTTTCCGTTAATCGACGCGTGCTGGCCCTTACTACGAGTACATACTCGTATTCACAACGGAAATCACAATTACATGTTATATATCTATAATTTTTTTGACGTGACAACGTCTTATAATTCAATGGAGCCGGCTGCAAACTCGAAAAAAGATGACGTCATGCAACGTTCCCTCGCTCTAGGGTTGCCAACTTTTTTAACAAAAATAAAGTATATTCTAGTCTATGAAGATTATTAAACAGTATTTTAGAAAATCGAGCATTTTCTTTTGAAAAATGAGAGCATTCCATCAGTATTTTCTTATGACGTTGTCACGTTCAACTATCGTCAGTAAACCGACTTTACAGACCGATTTTTTTAGTAAGGTTTAGTAGTTTAGCAAACTAATAAAAAAAACTACCAGCAGTAGCTTAGATGCGTAGTGTTGCTCATTTTCCATGGTAGAGCCCTTTAAGATCTATGGTGGGCAATTATATGTATGAAATGTGACAAGTTTCTGTTAACTGATATTCAAATATAATTGTAAAAAGAAATCTTCGCGTAATTAGTTACTTATTTTAAGAACAAATAAAGAAGAGAGTTTATTGTAATATAAAAATTACAGAGAAAACTGAATAAAATCAAGCAGCGTACAAAATAGTGTGTTAAGATAAGAGCCTCCACTCAGCATAACATATCTGATCTTATTTCTTTGTATGTTTGTTGTAGGTCAAGCATATAACTCACAACAATGTAGGCGTATTAAACGCGTAAAAATGTAATTGTTATAAACAAACCAGTTAGAAGCCTCTTCTCAAGTTTACCTGTAATCCTGAATATAGATTTCTCCGTTTCAACGGTTATGTTTACCGTAAACACGACATATAGCTTATTAAATAAATAGTAATGATACGCTGCATTGCACTATCATCGCACAGCACCGCGAGTTCAGAGATTGTAATCAAATATTTAATAGCACGTATGAAAGTCTCGTGAGTAATAAGAGAGAACCGATGGTAGTGGTTATCTTATAACCGTGCATTAGGCAGTAGTGACAGATGTTATAGTTGTACCAAGGCTTAGACCAGAGTAAATTAGACCTTCTATAGTACCTGCCTTGCTATTTGATGCCTCTGTCTTAACTATTGGATCATGATCAAAAGTTTTCATACAAACTGCTGCGTCTTTAGAACTGATGTTTCACTGTGTTAATAATACACGTGTGTACATACTGATTTATAGTTGTGTGGACACAGGATATATTTATTGGTGTTAAATATTTTTGATGTGTGAGCATTGATCTATTAAGTTACACTGTGTGAGTTTACCTCATTCTCCTCAAAAAACGACAGACAATTTTCTTGATTAATTTGAATGCGATACAAGTTTAGAAGGTCTGAGTTAAAAGGCTTTGATTTCATTCAATATTATTTCAAGTCAGAGTTTAACATTTTTTTATGGCTACTGATATACACAACAGACACTGAGAGCCGTGATAGCCCAGTGGATATGACCTCTGCCTCCGATTCCAGAGGGTGTGAGATAAATTTCACGTGTCTCAAACGGTGAAGGAAAACATTGTGAGGAAACCTACATACCAGAGAATTTTCTAAATTTTCTGTGTGTGTGAAGTCTGCCAATCCGCATTGGGCCAGCGTGGTGGACTATTGGCCTAACCCCTGTCATTCTAAGAGGAAACTCGAGCTCAGCAGTGAGCCGAATATTGGTTAATAACGAACGAACGATTTCTGATATCCGAAATATTTTAAACAATTAAGTCGTCCGTAACAGGTGCGATTGTGAATTAACTTCACCATAAGATTCACTCAAATGCACAAAAAATAGATTTTTCGTTAAAATACCACTTGAGGTCTAGATATACTTGTATCTAGGTAGATTTTATTAATACCAAAATAGTATTTTCAAAATTTTAGTGTCTTAAAATCTTAATACTAGTAAGTATAGCAGGCTTGCCTAATATAATATCTTGTTTTACGATAGCTAGCCAAAAACTCAAAATATTAATATGAAAGTCATCATCATCATCATCATCATATCAGCCGATGGACGTCCACTGCAGGACATAGGCCTTTTGTAGTAATATGAAAGTAGAGCAAAGTAATTAATATGTGTAGCTTATGGAGAAGTAGAGCTAGGTGTGGTTGTCTGTCTGTCTAGGCGTCCTTGAGTTTAATACTCACATGTGTGGGTATCAAATGATGTAAAATTATATCAGTTAAATGTAAAGCTAAAGCTAACTTAACTAACGGCCTCATCGGCTCAGTGATTAGCCTATGTGACTTCGTATCACGAGACCCTGGGTTTAATCCTTTTAAGTTATGCCTTTTTTGTTTATATCGGTTAAGATAAAAACTAAATACACATAGTTAGACGTACAGATACCGTTGAAAAAATAATCAGTACTTATAGCTTTCGGGCACCATCGAGAATCGATGATAAGTTGTTTTTGGAATAACGGAGTGAAAGCAATTTTTTCCCTACTTAGTATTTAAGTAAACAAAAATTAATGCCATTTTTAATTCCCTTTCATTTGATACCCATATTGAGGGAGCTGTCAAACAATTTTGTGATTCGCCATAGTTATGAATACTCCCGACTAATTCACCTTTCAACAAACAAAAAAAAAACAAAATATATCATTTCGTTCAGGAGCTAAGATCTCCACACTTACACACTAAACCTATAAAATGGCGTCGTTTTGCGATAGGGGTTAAAATACATATCAAAGTTCACACATTTCCTTTTAACATAGCTTCACACGTTTCTCTTAAGTCGTAACTCGTAATACATGAAACCAGTACGTTTTGAGGCCATAAAGCAAACTAGTCGGGTCTAGATTTCAGACAAAAGTTAAGTAATCAGCATTCGAGATCTCCGCATTTTTCGAATAATCCGCTCAGCCTTGATGTTTTTTCTTGGAAATAAAAAATCCGGTTGAGTTTCATGTAAATATAAGTAGTGTTCCTTATATATATGTATGTGATATTCTTTATAATACGTCTTTCATTTATGTTTGTTCTATCTTTTAAATTTTTAACAATGTTCATAAAATATAAAATTATTATACAAAACGCTATTCAAAATTTATAAAAAAAATAAGATTATACTTCGACTAACTTTATCTTCGCGGAATAGTGTAGATTTTTTACTTTGTACAATCCTAATAAAACAAAGGTTAAATATTATTCTTCATTAAAGGTTAAATCACATAAAAGTAGCTCCTCTTCAAAGATTAAAACGAACAAGGACACAGAAACAATGAAAAATCATTTCTAGCGTTTTTATTTTTGTTGTTCAATTTTTGTAAATATTATGTACGACAGATAGTCCTTCTGTTTTATAAAATAGAATTTTCTGAAAACTAATGAACGGAGTTTCATACAGACCTCAATAGGAATAAGAATTAAGATTAGGAGAATGAATGTAGAATGTTTATAAGTATGGTAAATTAATTATAAGTCAATATTATTTATTTACGTATTATATTATCAACATGCGAGTCCGGGGCGAATCACTAGTTCTATCTTATTAATAAATTGTAGACTATAACAATTTTCTGCAATTGTAACTCATGTCTTATGTCTATCATGTATTTTAATACTGTCATATACAATACTCCTGTATATCAAATACGACATCACAATACCCGTACCCGAGTTCCGTGAATTGAAACATGTCATGACATTTCCCATGACGGTTTTTACGTTCACTTCAAGGAACCCTAGAACTGTATAGCGGTGGCAGAATAAATAGAGCACAGAGAACAATGATGCATCGACGGCTTCGTGTTCTTTTTTCTTCAAAATGGCCGACATTATAATAACCGGCATTCTTGTGGGAAAAATCTTCAAATGGGTATATTAACGGTTAAAATATAATTAAGGCCCCAATTATAATGATTTAAGTACGGTTATGTGTGTCTTCTTTTTCGTTATGTTATTGTTCGGGTGCCTAGTTTAGGTTTTCATAACATTTGGTGCTGACTAATTATGAGTGTAGATGTTTTTGCAACCGTGTGTAAAATAAAGTTGAAATTCAAACATTGGTTTAATTTTTTCTTTATATACATAAAAAAATGTAAAATACGAGTGTATCCTACGTGCGTAGTAAGTGTACGTTACGTACTAAGAAAAGTATAGACATAACTAACTGTTCCCATAAAAGGAACCCTTAATAAGTATAATTATGTAAAGCGAATGTAGAGCGGATGTTGGGACACGAACTGATCAAGCACATTGGGTGTTGACAAAGCAAACTTATATGATAAGAGGTCCCGAGATACAGCTAAAAGCAAATTTACTCTGCGTTGCATACTTTTTTAGGGAATATTAACATCATCGGCCTATTTTAACCCACTACAGGTGGGTACACTACATGCGAGTGGATGATACAGACATAAGAAGAGAAGAAAGCCAAAGAAGAGATGGTTGGATTGTGTGAAAGAGGACATGTGTGTAAAAGGAGTGGATGATGAGTTGACGAGTAATAGACACAATTAATGGAAAGGATTGACATATTTTTCCGACCACACTTAAGTGGGATAAGGGTAAAGAGATGATGATGACAGGTCTCCCGCCTTTTCGATAGGGGATTTTTTTCTTTTTCTCTTCTTTTCCCTTTCCTCCCATCTTACGTGTTGCTGCCACTCGCTTTCGCTGGACAAGAATACGCGCAATTAGGCTACCGAAGTCCACGTAGGCATTCGCTCCCTGTGCCGTTCCTCTCAGGTCGTCACATGCAGAGCATACGAAGTAACATATCGGACGACAAGACGGAGTGTCTTCTCTACAGAAGTAGCAATTTTCGGTCGGAAATTTCCCTATTGCATAGAGGTACGTGTTAAACACTCCGTGACCTATAGGAGATATGGTAAGCTTACCATGCTGCTCCAATTCTAGTCGGCGGGCTTAAGATGATGATTTTGATCACATTTACGATCGCTTTCATTGTGATAATGACCAGGATCGATAGCTTAATGTACTCTCCGCGGCATTAGAATATAACACCACCACACATAACTTCCTCACTTCGGAGAAATGTCTTAGACGATAGAAAAGTTTGGAATTGTACCTATTTCATCGGCTGAACTAGTCTCAAACCTAGAACCTGGTGGAAGACTCACAATTAGAGTGACGACGAGGCAGTTGAAACACAGTGGCGGCACGTAATTGAAGGCAACTGCATACTAGTACAGCTAATGGCTGCAGCAACAATGGCGCGTAGGGCGCAGCATCCGTCGACGGATGCGCGCGCGACACGCCTAGCGCCCACACACCGCGATCATAGTATATAAGTGTATACCTAATTATACATTATGAATACTTTAAAAAAAACAAGGTAGGCGCCATTTTAGTGTCTGTCGGTTGCTTAGACCATGTCGGTTGCACCGTATTTTTTTATTGAGATTGTGCTTTTAGAACACATTTTTTGGGTGGCATATGACCTCTGCCTCCGACTCCAGAGGGTGTGGGTTCGAATCCGTTCCGAGGCATGCACATCCAACTTTTCAGTTGTGTGCATTTTAAGAAATTAAATATCACGTAATCAAAACGGTGAAGGAAAAACATCGTAAGGAAACCTGCAAATCAGAGTATTTTCTTAAATCTCTGCTTATGTGAAGTCTGCCAATCCGCATTGGGACAGCGTGGTGGACTATTGGCCTAACCCCTCTCATTTTGAGAGGAGACTCGAGCTCAGCTGTGAGCTGAATATGGGTTGCTGATGAATGATTCTAAATTTTTATGTATTTCATCTGCGTGCGATGGCGTTCTCAAGTTATCCCAACCATAGCCCGAGGTTTTTCAGCTAAGTAGTAAGTAGTTATAGTAGTGCTGCCCTAACCAGCAACATCACAAAGAACTACTACCAAAACATATTCAGCTAATCTCAAAGACAAATGTATTCGATTAAAAATGTATAACCAAAGCAAACCACGCCCTAACAATAGGAGGCAATAAAATCTCCCGCGCACCAATTTGAATCAGTGTATTCACTCGCGATAAACTCGTTACTGTAACAATTGTGAATTAAACGTAACGTAACACGTAACAAAACGCAACTAATTGGTGGTTTGGTCCCAGGGGCCATGCTCTCAATGGCTCACCGATATCACTTGTGCAATCGACGATCTCAGGTTTTTATTGATATTATTCATGTCACGAATGTATAAAAGCTGGCTTAGAAACTGCTATGATGCATTGCTTTATTTTGTACTAACGGACGTCCCGTTGTTTTATCTGTGTAGTTATTGTTCCCGTGGGAATACGGGGATAATGTATAGCCTATGTTACTCGCTGCTAATGTAGTTTTTCATTGATGAGAGACGTTGGGGGTAGATACGTAGGGTATTTTTATCCGACTGCGTCAGAAGGAGGGTAATGTTTTTCTCGCGTATGTATGTATGTTTGTATGTGTGTATGTGTTTCCATTTCTTTGGCACGCCCTACTACACAAACGGCTGGATGGATGGATATTGACGTATGAGGTGTTATTGAGTTCGTCAGAACTGTGATAGTTACACAGGCAACATAAATTTTCAAAGTGGCGATCATAAATGAAAAAAAGATGGGAGATGGGTAAGTTTTTTGACTTATCCTAACAATATGGGTATCAAATGAAAGAAGACCATTTCAAAAAAATATATTATATGATTTATATATTACTGTTTTTGACACAAATTATCAAAAACATATCAATTATATTGGTATCATCGAAGTAAAATTTACTAATTAGAATGTATTAAAGTCAGGAATGACATTGTCTGTACTTACTTAGTTATATTTAAAATAAAAGGTTCGTCTTAAAGAAACTGAAAAGTTATAATAAAAACAAAAAACCCGCACGCGGCAACATAAATCCATGGCTTTTGATAGATGGTATGACTTTCATATGCAATTAGTCATTTTATTATATAATATAATGTAAGTTTTTAGTAAATATTGGGACCGGTTATCGCTAAAAAAATCTGAAACAGTTTTCGATGTAGCAACTGTATGCAAGGTTTTTGCAAGTGGTCATAAATAAAATAACCAGCGAATTAGAGTTAATGAAGCGTTAACCATTCGGATACCTACTCGATTTAACTTTCGCAACAAGTATATTACGATTAAGTTGGCTTCACACGGCGCGTTGTACCGCGAGTCGCGTCGCCTATAAGTCTTGTTTTTTTAATGCAAATAGTTGACTGAACTAACAATGTTGAGCTTATTGCCGGCTCTAGAAATATTCAAACAAGACGTTTCAAAAGTGTTTATAAAGTAAGCTACTGGATACTATACAATAATTTTGAATTTGAATACATGTGCCTTGAAAAGGATATGAATTATGATTGACCTGAACAAAGATTTTTTGTCATATTAGCATTAAAAGCCATTAATCATCCATCAATCTCTATGGGTGAAGAAATAAAATCACTTGTATCATTCTTATGTTGCAATTCTTTTATTTATATACTACTGGGTTTCATCCCCAAAGTTCCTGTACTCGTGAGAATACGAAAATAAAAATATAGTCTATGTTACTCGCTGACAATGTACAATTGGTTTTATTTTTGGACTTAGCACCCAGTAATACGGGTTTTCCACCTAGTACAGGGGCCCTTGCTACTTGTTTGTAAGACACTGGGTTATCTAGTTCGCAATAAGTACGAATATATTCGAAGGCGTATATCCCCTCAAGCTGGCCATGTAGTGGACCGTTAATGTAAGCTGATAATGATGATGATATTCGAAGGTTCGCGTTAAAACGCGTCGTGTATGCTTGTCATTACACATCGTGCATGACCCGAATCGTTCGGTTCACATGGTGTAATAAATAAAAGATTAATCCGTTACCGTGGACAGGTCTGAGGGTATGGTTATAATTAACTTGTGTTATAAATAAAATTCGTGTTATTCTCTAGTTGAAGGACTTAAATGTTTATATTTAAGGACGCCCCGCGGTTTCACCCACGTAGTTCCCGTTCCCGTGGGAATATGGGGATAAAATCCTATTAAAATACAAAAACAACTCTTTCCAAGTCACACCTAGCGCCGCTTTCATTCGTAATGTATGTATAATCGTACATTGCACGCTCTTTCTAGCCTTTCATAACTTCTTTTTTTTTTTTCTCTTCCACAGTGGTTGTCTGGAAGAGATCGCTCTTTAGCGATAAGACCGCCATTTGTACATTAGTTTCTAAGTGTTATTATAAGTTATTGTTTATTTTTGTTTTTAATGTACAATAAAGTATATTTCTTCTTCTTCTTCTTCTTCTTTCTGTGAGCCATAACTTATTTTTATTGCACTTTTTAGTGCTGCAAATAGAATATCATGTGTACGTGTTTATTCTGTTAAATTCGTATTCAAGTAACATGTATCAACTTACATATTATTAGTTTTTTAATATAATGAATACATGTTAATGGTAATGTTCAAAGTAACTATAAGATTAAGCAAATCTGCATATCATAAGAAAATATTGAAAAATACGTCCAACGGATACCTAATATGATAATGCAGTTTTTAGTTTATCTTTATGCTAATAATAGCTTACTATGGTTGTACTAGAGCCTCTAGCCATCTCTAGCCATGTTACATAAATTCTTTTGAAAAAGATCTGTGTAGGTTGTGTAAAATTTATGACGGCCTCCGTGGCGCAGTGGTATGCGCGGTGGATTTACAAGACGGAGGTCCTGGGTTCGATCCCCGGCTGGGTAGATTGAGATTTTCTTAATTTGTCCAGGTCTGGCTGGTGGGAGGCTTCGGCAGTTACCACCCTACCCGCAAAGACGTACCGTTAAGCGATTTAACGTTCCGGTACGATGCCGTGTAGAAACCGAAAGGGGTGTGGATTTTCATCCTCCTCCTAACAAGTTAGCCCGCTTCCATCTTAGACTGCATCATCACTTGCAGGTGATATTGTAGTCAAGGGCTAACTTGTAAAGAATAAAAAATAAGGCAATGACATTCTCTATCGATGGGTCACATGGTCAACCTATCAGTTGGATTTGTCATTCTTATACATTTATTAGTTTTCAGAGCGTTAGCGTTTGTAGAAAGATAGTTGAAATGTAACATGACTAGAGCGGCAAGAAGTCAATACCACATACATATTCAAAAACATAGACATACCCACAGTTTTCATATATTATAAATAATAAAATAAATAGCCTTTTATTTTCTTATCTTCACAAAATTTTACAATTAATTTAACTTAATGTAAAGTACATAGTATTATTATTAGTTAATTAAAATTTTTAAAACAACACATTGAAAACTGTATCATATAATATTATTATTATTTTTTTTTTTTATTCTTTACAAGTTAACCCTTGACTACAATCTCACCTGATGATGCAGTCTAAGATGGAAGCGGGCTAACTTGTTAGGAGGAGGATGAAAATCCACACCCCTTTCGGTTTCTACACGGCATCGTACCGGAACGCTAAATCGCTTGGCGGTACGTCTTTGCCGGTAGGGTGGTAACTAGCCACGGCCGAAGCCTCCCACCAACCAGACCTGGACAAATTAAGAAAATCTGAATCTGCCCAGCCGGGGATCGAACCCAGGACCTCCGTTTTGTAAATCCACCGCGCATACCACTGCGCCACGGAGGTCGTCAAACATATTATTATTATTATTCTATTAATTAATAAAAGTGTTTTTTTTGTTTAAACAATAAATCTAAAATTATTAAACATTTTTTCCATGCATTTAGTCCTTTGATATAGGTATTCATATATACTTTACTTATAAGAAGCTAGAATATACAACACTAGTATTATAATACTAATGTTACTCAAGAGAAATTAAAACTATTCACATCATTAATGTTTACCTTGACTAATATAAAGCGATGGTTGATCAATGTTTATGAAACATGTTACCGCGTCATTTATAAGCTATCGTTCAAGCGATATGTAAATGTTCAAATGTTTAATTAATGACCACTCGTCGGAATCATTTGGTTTCATTTC
The DNA here is from genome assembly GCF_947172395.1 of Bicyclus anynana. Lineage (NCBI taxonomy): Eukaryota > Metazoa > Arthropoda > Insecta > Lepidoptera > Nymphalidae > Bicyclus > Bicyclus anynana. The sequence continues at coordinate 16,594,519 of NC_069095.1, forward strand.
AATTTTAATGTCAGATGTTGTGCCAATACTTCATGAGAGATAGCGATAAGAAATTTTATCTTTTACTTTGTTGCTTTACTTTTTTGTCAAATTACATTGAGTTTTCGTATATTACGGATCTTTTTTTTTAATTTTTTTTTGCTGATTGCATGATCATCTGCGTTAGATTATTCTTTAAAAATCAAAATTTTCGTAAACGAAATTCTCAGCATGGAGCAGTTTAGTTGGTCTAAGATCCGAATGCCTTTTTCCAATAGGAAAGTGGAGGCTTTAGATTTTGCTTCAAAATCTAAATTTTCGTTAACGAAATTCTCAGCATTGGAGCTGTTTGGTCCAAGATCCTAATGCCTTTTTCCAATAGGAAAGTGGAGGCTTTAGCTCTTAAGTGGACTATTAAAAATTGGCCCTATAAGGACGCATAAATTGTGAAACATTTAATGGTAAATTCTACAGAAAATATAATGTGAAATACTTTATCTATACTAATATAATAAAGCTGAAGAGTTTGTTTGTTTGTTTGATTGATTGAACGCGCTAATCTCAGGAACTACTGGACCGATTTGAAAAATTCCTTTAGTGTTAGATAGCCCATTTATCAAGGAAGGCTATAGGCTATATATTATCCCCGTATTCCTACGGGAACGGGAACCACGCGGGTGAAACCGCACGGCGTCAGCTAGTAACTTTATAAAGATAAAACATAAATTATGTAAAGGAAAATAATTTCCCATGCAACTGCAATTTTTTCATACACATTCATAATATTTCTAGTACTAGTATAAGCGTTTACGGAAATGTATTATGCGCAAATTTTTTTGTAACCATTTCCACACTAGAGAATGGTCGTGGGCGTGACAACAGGAAACAAAATGGGAAAGTCCCTTAACTGTATACTGTTGATTAATGGTCGCATACTCCATTCTATTTTTCTTCATTTCCACGGGAAGGCAAAAAGTTATTATAAATTACTTATCTCATTTCTTCATCGCTGCCAAATATTTGTGGGTATCTACCACTCAGAGGTGGAATTTCTAGAATTCTTAAAACACACGTCATTGCAACAATTTTCGTGAATATATAGTTTGAAAGATAGAAGGACTTTTAACCTAAATGTTGACCCTTATTTACTTTTCAGGGGTGAAAATTCTGAAATTACTGAGAGTCATTGTGTACCCATATTTTCCCCTTTAGCGGTGAACATTCCGAAATGACTGGTACACATTAAGCATTCTTTTTAAATATTGTTTTCTTTGCAATAAAGTATATTTTTTATTTCATTTTTCATTTCTATATTGTAATGTTTCAATCCCATATGCAATGATAATTTTATACTATAGATCGGTTACGTCCCTTGAAAATCACCACAAACAGTGATCAGAATAATAGGCTATAACACTAGCAAAGCGCACACATGCAAATTTTTTTCTGTAATTCCATATATATTTACGTATATATAGTTTTTACACTTCCTGAACACATAACTCGAAATTGTAGACGATATTTCGATATTATTTGTTTAAAATTTTTCTACTATTTTAGTTGCATAATTATCCTTCTATTTCCCTGAGTGGCTTAAAATTAAAAAAAAAAACAAAACAAGATCGTAAAGCCAGTAACATTGACCATTCGCGAATCGATTAGCCGATGCTAATATCGATTTGAATATTATCTAGTTTCATAATAAATCTATCAGCGCGAGTGTTAAATCGATTTGTTGTCATAACACCAGCGTTTATACCGACGTTGTGTTTCCAAATCGAGATGAAGCTGGCCGTGTTGTCTTCCGTAATATTTGTGTAACTGTTTTGATGAATTTATTAGCAACTAGCGGACGCCCGCGACTTCGTTCGCGTGGAATTCAGCTTTTCGCATATCCCGCGGAAACCATGGATTTATCCGGGATGAATGTAAAGCCTATGTGTTAACCCAGAGTAAAATCTATTTCCATTCCAAATTTCAGCCAAATCGGTTCAGTAGTTGCGGCGTTAAAGAGTAACAAGTATCCATACAGACATCATTTAAACTTTCGCGTTTATAATACTAGCAGACGTCCGCGACTTCGTCCGCGTGGAATTTAGTTTTTCGTAAATCCAACCATGGATTTCTCCGGGATAATTAGCGGAATAAGTTTTTCACAAATCCCTCGGGAACCATGGATTTTTCCGGGATAAAAAGTAGCCTATGTGTTAATCCAGACTATAATATATCTCAATACCAATATATATATCAGCTAATTCGGTTCAGTAGTCGAGGCGTGAAAGAGTAACAAACATTCATATCACCAAAATCATCAGTCTGCAAATCGCGGGAAACCATGGATTCTTTCGGGATACAAATATCATTTTTAATAATTTCTTAAAAAAAAAAAATTTCAGACAAAAGAGTTATTAAACATCCATACAAACTTTCGCGTTTATAATATTAGTAGGATGTTTTATGGTGTATCTCTGGCCTTAGTAAGAAAGTATGACTGTAGGTAAGTCAAGTGCAAGCATTAAAATCTAGCATCTAAGGGCATCGAGGAAAGTGGTCAGGCGTGAGCGAAAGTTGTTGCTTCAATACAAACACACGTTATTGTGTTGCTGCCAACCTGCCTGTCTAGGCTGATGGAAAGTGCACTATCGATAATTACTACTAGTAGAGCTCTAACCTGTCGTTGGTCTAGTAGCTCGCCTTTGGCTATAGATTATGAGTTCCTAGGTTAGACTGGGTAGGGGTATGAAATATTGAGATTTAAACAGTAAATCGTAATTTTGCAAACATTAATTCAAATCCCTATTTAATCCTTTGGATGTTAATTGTGAAAAATCTCCTTATTTTATGTATTTTTCTGGCAGTACACATGAAAAATTAAGGACTTTCCATACAAACTTTCAACCCCTGTTTAACCCCATCTTCGTATGATTTTTTTCGTCAAGTTTTATTTCATTTCATTCAGTAGTTTCGGCGTGATGCCCGGTCCACAAAAAACACAGACAAAAAAATAAAAAAAAACATATTTTTGGAGATTATAATATACTTAATGTCCTCCAATTCCTCCTCCAAAAATTCTCAAAATATCTTCAATGAATTACAGAGTTTGTTCTGTTAAAGTTTTATTATAAGTAAAGATTAACTTACAATCGTGAACCCTACATTTCAAGTGATAATTTGCGAAAAAAAAACTTACTCGTATTACGCAAACAATGTAGTTAAATGAGGACAATTATATATATATATATGTTAGCATATATGGAGGTGTACTCATATCTAATTACTTACTAATTACGTTGAAGATTTCGCGGAATCCATTCATAAGCGTAAAATAAGTTAATTAGGTCGCTCATACAAGTCTGACAAACAGACCGACGTGTTATTACGGCTATTATAATAATTTGCGGCTAATTCGCTAATTTTCATACGTTTAGAATTTTATTTTTAAAGGTTAATTGTATACACTAACTATTTTTATTTACTCGAATATAGTATGGTATGTTTACACTCGCATAAGGGGTCCCAATGTATTGTTCGACCCCCCACCAGGTGGACTGATGACATTAAGCGATTCAGAGATTCGCTGGATGCAGGGGGCTCAGGATTGTGATGTGATGATGTGATGATCGTGAAGCCCTACAAAAGTCTTGCAGTGGACGTCTGCCGGCTGATATGATGACACTCGCATATGATGTACTGCTTAGTAGCTTAGATCCAACACGTTGCTCCGATGCAGGTTGGCGGGCTTAGGATGATATGACTCAAAACGAATCGCTATCAGATGGAATTAACGTGCTCCCTGAGACACGGGAGAGCAACATCACTAACTTCACTACTCTTAAGAATAAATAACCGAGTTTTTTTTTTGAAGAAAGAAGAACTCAATCTGATAACCCAGCACCGTGATTTAAAGTCGCATAGGGTACTAACCTACCTACTGGTCTATAACAATTAACAAAAGTGTTTGTAGGGAGTAAAAATAAAAAACAACATACTAGGGATAGATTAGTAGAGAAAAGACTACATTAGGATTTCTCTAAAGTACGGAAAACTAAATTTTGGCAATATTAAAATAGGTGTACTTTACATTACGAGTACTATTGACATAAATAAATAAAGTTTTACATGACAAAACATTTGGAGATAAAATTAAACAGACGACTGGTGAACTTTTGGTGAGAAAACCTGTCATAAAGCTTACTTATTTAATAGAGAAAGTCCTCAGCGCATGTTCTAATGGTAAATCCAATACGGTGGGTGAATGACTTCCATAAGAATGCGACATTGCACTTAGATTGTGTTATGCAAGAACACATAATCATCTGGTTGGGGCAATGAAACAAGCGGTTTTGTGATACTGTAGTGCCTGCTTGAACTTGAGCGACTGGAAATAATTTGATTTGTTGTAATGACAATCTAATTATTATTATTTTATTTATTTTGTCTTTACTTATATAAACAGAAATTTAAACACAAGTGAAACAGAGATAAATTATGATAGAAATAAAATGTGAAAAGTGGTTTAGCTTAGGTTTAGTCAGGCAACCTTTATTAAAACTAACTAACTAATGTACATAATGATTAGGAAAAAATTAAGGATGTTTTATTTTAAATATAAGAAAAACAAGTAGTTCATTTATGTTTATTGTCACGTGTCCTTAGGTAAATATATTTTTTTATAATAAAAAAGCACTTATTGATTGAAGAAGTAGTTATTTAGTTAAAACTAACAGATAAGATTCAAACACATTTCAATTATATTAAAAAATTGGAAAGTTTATGAATAGACTACATGTAAATTAAATGTAATCGTAAAATAAATATGAGGCTTTTTTACACTTAACTAGAAACACATCTTAAAAATGTGTATTTCTTCAATTTTAATTTAATGTTTATAGTAGGTACTAATGGCATATTAAAATGCTATCCGAATTCGAAATCGTGCATGTTCCTCGCCCGTTTCGTGGCCTTAGGTCAAGAAGGAAAAAAAGGTGCGTAAAAAAGCAAGTCTGACTGCCAAGTAAATTACATAATTGGTGTCAAGAAACCGGGTATTTAGCGTTACTGAGTGGTTGACATTTTGTTTTTATACGATTTTATTTTGTTGCAGGTGAGGAATCTCTTTTCTTGAAAATGTCTTGCCGGAACTTTGAGCAGATAACTTAAGGTGAGTTTTGGTTAAGGCTTTGGTAACGATCATGATTCGATCATGATTGAACGAACATGTTTCACAAACTTGCTTGTCAAACTTTTTTTTTCATTGACCAATGTTTGACAAACGCTTCAAACAAAGCCACAATTTATTAAATTGTTTGACAAACAGGTTTAATTTGTCATAAATTTGGAATGTTTACAAGATGTTTTAGAAGTTAAGAGTAATAAATAAACAAATAAAATTCACATGAGCGTTCTTCGCGCATATAAATGCGTACCACGGCTACTGGCGCAATTGGTAATGCTGTGTGGTTTTCAACAAAGAGGTCCATGGTTCCATCCCTAGCTGAGGTCAATTTAGAACTTTTCATTTTCTAAATTAGATCAGGCCGTCTGCTACTGGTGATTGATGTGGCTATTTATCAAAACGACGTACTGTTAAGCGATTCAGCGTTCGGGTGTGATGGCGCGTAGAAACCATCAGAGTTTCATCATCATCATTATCAACCCATATTCGGCTTACTGCCGAGCTCGAATCTCTTCTCAGAATGAGAGGGGTTAGGCCAATAGTCTACCACACTGGCTCAATGCGGATTGGCAGACTTCACACATCAGAGATTTGGGGTAAAATTTTTTGCCTTGCTACCTACTTAAAATGTGATGGCAGTCAAGGGCTATCTTGTCATTGAATACAAAAAATGTCAGAGGAGCATAGGATTGAGTAGGTATTAATATTTTGGGCGGATATATCATTCGCCATTCATTCAGACGAGGGCAAAAGCTATCGATTACATAAATCTTTATCATCAATTGTGCTAGCAGCTCCCAAACTAGGAGTGACGGCTTTACTGTTCTAATGACGTAATTGTGTATCTGTCACGTCGGTTTGTTGTCCGTGTATCGGCTGCTTTCATCTAGATAGACACGAGTTGCATGTCCATTGTTATTAATACTTTTGGCTTAAATTGAATTGCGTAAGTACCAGTTATTATGTTCGGGACAGGTTTAATGGCCTAACAGGTTTTGGTAACACTTTTATAATAATTATTTTGCGATACATGCAAGCGCTTAATTAAGCTTTGAATACTTGATAGCCTAAAATTGAGTTCTACATATACCAGTTGGCGTATTTTTGTAGCTCTTTGTGCTTTCCAAACAGCTTAAATCGCGGAAAATTTAAATATTATTAATATTACATAAATGAGACAATCAAACTAGCATAGTTTGTTTTATTAATTTAATTTATACATATAATGGTTACCCTGTGTGGTCATGAGGTTCTGGACTTGGGTTCAGCAATAAAATACTAAGCTTTACTTTCTTCTAAGAAATTTTCAGTAAAACATAATAGTTGGGAAGTTGGTAGTGTTACATCCCGGTGCTTCTGAGCGCCGATGATCTCGTACATTATCATTCATCATCATTCATCATCATTAACAACCCATATTCGGCTCACTGTTGAGCAAGAGTCTATGAGAGAGAGAGAGAGAGATGAGACGGGTTAGGCCTTAGTCCACTACGCTGGCCCAATGCGGATTGGCAGACTTCACACACGTAGAGAATTAAGAAAATTCTCACAATGTTATTCCTTCACCATTTTAGACAAGTAATATTTAATTTCTTAAAATATACATAACTGAAAAGTTGGAGATGCATGCCCCAGACCGGATTAGAACCTGCCCTCTCCGAGCTGAAGGCGGAAGTCAAATCACGTCTCATTAATATCTGTTGATGATAATCTGAATTAAACATTATCAATTTAACCCCACCAAATTCCGTTGAAGAAGCATGGTGGCTGTAAAATATACTTAGGGATATGAGTAAAAGAACTGTAGAGCTTCAAAAGCACTCTCTTATAATCTAGTGCTATAGGCCATTCAAATACTTAATAGTACATTCAAAGACTTAATTTCATTTAAATTCGTATGTATTGTATGCATCGTAGAAGTTTGATCCTTCAGACTTATACCTATAGCCAGCGCCGGCCCGAAGTAACTTTTTAATGGAGCGAGATCCAGTTATGGCGCCTCTTCTGTTTGCTCCTAATAAAATGCAGATACCTATACCATTTTATGAGTGTAAAGTAAGAATGGAACGCGAAGACCTTGACTGTCATACTGTGGGGTGACCAATTGAAAATCAGGCGCGGCACCGTCTACAGTTGACTAAGATTATCATTTAGGCGCTCTCTAGGATTTGGCGCCTGGAGCGACTGCTCCGTTCGCCGTATGGACGGGCCGGCCCTGCCTATAGCTACCTAAAATTAAAACGTATACAATAATTATTATACCTTGAAGTCTGCGTAACACAACAAAACAATTCATCACCTCTCCTTGTTACACAACAGTGTGAAAAACACAACAAAAACAATAATGTCAAAGGTCTAACACTCGAAAAGTGTGTTTACACGAGACCTTTGACATTTTTGTGTTACGAGCCATGCAGTGTTATTTTAATTAATTTCTACAACTTAATCTGCGTGTCAAGGACTGTAGCCACATTACCTGCACGTGTGTTCTCACTTTAGCCGGTTTCAAATATAAAGCTGGGTGTACATATGTTATTTATCATCAAAATATATAAATACAATTGGAATGTCTGTCCGTGATGTCAAAATATCTGTGTTTTGGTCAAGTGGTTATAGTTATTTTCACGATCCTAAACGGAATCAAGCTTCTTTTATTTTTTTTTAAGTCTGGGCTAATATCTGGAACGGCTGAATGGATTTTAACTTACATTATGTTATTTATCATCAAAACATAAATAAAATTGGTATGTATTTCTGTGTCATCAAAATATCTGTGTTTTGATCAAGTGCTTATTATTATATTATTTACACGATGCTAAAATAGAATCATGCTTGTTTTTCAAATTTATATCAGTCTGTCTGTCTGTCTGTCTGTTTGTCCGGCTTAATAACTAGAACGGCTGAAACGATTTTAACGGGAGTTTCACCGCTAGACAGAGGAGGTTATGAAGCAACATATAAGCGAAAATTTTCATGTATTAGGATGTTTTTGAAGGCCTCTGTGGCGCAGTGGTATGCACGGTGGATTCACAAGACGGAGGTCCTAGGTTCGATCCCCGGCTGGGCCGATTGAGGTTTTCTTAATTGGTCCAGGTCTGGCTTGTGGGAGGCTTTAGCCGTGGCTAGTTACCACCCTACCGACGAAGACGTATCGCCAAGCGACTTAGCGTTCCGGACGATGTCGTGTAGAAACCGAAAGGGAGTGTGGACATTCATCCTCCTCCTAACAAGTTAGTCCGCTTCCATCTTAGATTGCATCATCACTTACCATCAAGTAAGATTGAAATCAAGGGCTAACTTGTAAAGAATAAAAAAAAGTTTATCTATTAAGGTTGACTTCCTTATAATCCTTTATATGATAATCAAGCGTTCACGCAAACGAAGTCCCGGGCGTCCAATAGTAAATAAATGAACAGAGTAAAAACTCCGCTACTTGGGTGTGAAACGACGTGCGGCACAATAAAACGCAAGGTTGCCGACAAATTAGACAATTGCGGTGCGTGGATACCGCACCTTCGTGACCGAAACTTTTGATAACACAGCGCTTACACAATTACAACTACTAGTTGACTAACAACATATAAGAAGTTTTACAGTAGAGGAAAAATAAAACTTCACATTTTTTTAAAAATATAGGTACTTACACAATAGATACATCTATTTACCCCAAAGTAAGCATATAGCCTGAGTTATCGGTACTAATATAGCTGATTTTAACATATACATATAGGTAATTGTAAACTTATTGAAAAAGAATACAATAAGGAACTTAAACTAACTTCACCATCATTATCATATCAGCCGATGGACGTCCACTGCAGGACATAGGCCTTTTGTAAGGACTTCCAAACATCACGATCCTGAGCCGCCTGCATTCAGCGAATCTCTGCGACTCGCTTCATGTCGTCAGTCCACCTGGTGTGGGGTCGACCAACTTACTACTACATTTTATAGTGCGGGGTCGCCATTCCAGCACCTTGGGAACGTCCATCGACTCTTAGAACTCTGTGCCCCAACCATTGCCACTTTAGTTTCACGACTCGTTGAGCTATGTCGGTGACTTTGTTTTTCTGTGGATCTCCTCATTTCTGATTCAATCACGCAGAGATACTCCGAGCATAGCTCATTCCACCGCCCGCTGCGTGACTCTGAGCCTTCTTATGAGGCCTATAGTTAGCGACCAAGTCTCAACCAAGTCTTTTTGTTTATGAAATACTACGTTATCCTAATACAAATAATACCCATGTGGAATGGTGGCCAGAATATTGGCAACATTTCCGAGCTGGACAGCCAGGCTGATCATTTGCCCAAAAAATGAGCCAGCCCTTCTGTCCTAACCTAACCCCTCTAATTTTGAGAAGAGACTCGAGCTCAGCAGTGAGCGGATATGGGTTGATAATGATAATGATGAATTAAAGTCGAAAACCTAAAATTAAGATTACGAGGGTGGTCCGAGAGCCCACAACAAACTCAGCCAAGGTTTTTAAAAAAAAGCTTGCTTCCATCTAAGACTTCATCTTTTTTTAACACATTGCAATCAAGGGCTAACTTATCCGGCGTCATATTGGTAGGTCAGTTAGCTGCGACCACACAATGGTTTCCAACTGGCGTCGGAGAAAAAAAACATAAAACAATACTGATAATTATTTGTTTAGTTTGAGATCATAACATTCTCGTATGCACAACGTTTGATCATGACCTCGTTTCAGAGACGCCCCAATACCATTGTGTTTGTATCTGATGATCTAAGTACATTATACCCATTGTGTGCTGTTGTCACATACTTTGCTTTGTACACCTACAGATGACAGTGATATGGCAATGGCGCCTGATTGACCCCAGAATTATGAGGTCCCTCGATCTTTAACTAAAACTAAGAAAGTCTGCCAATAGTTGACCGATTTTTGACCGACTTCAAACAGGAAGAGGTTCTCAATTTGACCAGTATTTTTCATCTTTTTATTTTTTTATGTATGTACACCGATTACTCGAAGACGCCTAGACCGATTATTTTTTTTTTGTTTTAAAGGTTATACCGCCCATTTGGTCCCATTGCCATCATTTTAAACTATAGTTATACTTTATTTTATGAAAATTTTATTACAATTTCTTTACTTCAGACCAGGCAAAGAATGGCAGTATGTTTAGTCAAATTGAATTACTAAACGATGCAATTGATTATCTCTTTTTTTAATTTTCCTCTACGTGGCAGGCAAAGATTGACTCTTACAGCCTTATGAGGTCTTAATCTAAAATAAAAAAAGTTTAAATCTAAAATAAAAAATTCAACCGACTTAAAATCACAAAAATAAACTAAAAAGCGAAGAATAACATCGTTTATCCTGCCATAGCATTTAGTATGCCATGCAAACTATTGGTAAGGTAGATAAGGTATATGTAGACCCTACATACGCTAGGAAGACAACATTAGAAAAATAGCTGGACCGCTAATAAATTGCCCAAGTTTGAGATAAATAGCAATCCTTGGAGAAAACCTTCACTTGAGAGGGGTTCCTAACAAATAAATGATAATAGCTACCTGCCTATTATCATTTATTTGTTAGGATATATATAATTTTTGCTTAAATCTTTAAACTTGATTGCTCAAAAATAAATATTATAGATAATTTTTATTTTTGAGCAATCAAGTACAATGCAATTTGATTAATAAGCAAAATAAATTATAACATTTTTTATATAATCAAGTATATTGATTAGTAAGCAAAATATAATGATAATCAAACTATAAAAAATGTAATGTAACTTATCTCGTCCCCATATTGGTTGGCGACCATATTTGGTGTGTAGGAAATGTTTTCACTTTTGAACTAATGGCACGGTATCGACAATGACGAGTGACCGATGTCTTTCGCCCACGCGTCGACCGAATGGGGATAAGTATTGTATAAGACGCCATTTTGACTACATTCCTCGAGGCTATAGCTGGTAACTAGGCTATAATACCTCAGTAGCTGAATGGTTAACTAGTAAGTCTGATTCGCGATGTCTCACATTCTATCTCGTAGCGTTATCTTAGCTATGGATGAAAAGATTGCAACAATTAGATAGGACATTTGGCAATCCATCCAATGAACAAGTCTTGTAAAGTGTAGCTTTGTGTGTATCAACTTCTAAGCCATCCAAAAAATTACGATTCATACGGGGATTGGTCAGGGCCTGTAGCTATTTGGCACATTGTTCTGTATCTACGAACGCTAACGCTTCGAAAACTAATAAATTGTATTTATTTATACTTTATTTGTTCACCACAACATGAGGAAAAACAAATAATAAGACAGAAAAAAGTATAGCACAGAAGTAGAATACCAAAGACCTTATTGCTACGGTGCGATTGTATGCGAATGGCCGATCCGATCGACAACTTGATCACGTGACATGTCGATAACGATTGTCATTCTAATACATTTTTCACTTTTCGAAGCGTTAGTGTTTGTAGAAATAGAATCGTCTGGCTATCGTAGGCTCTCATTCTATTAGTTTTTGTGAGGTTACACTCTTCAACCTATGAAATCTCCGCGGAGTGTCTTTGCTCTATTTATTTCCCTTCTCTTGAGAATATAGCCAAGTTACATTTTCTACAAACGATAAAGCTTTGAATAGGTCACGTGATCAACCTTTTTTTTTCTGGGAGGAAAAAGTCCCTTCGGACTTCTGTAGGAAGGCATGGCATGTCCGGGCACAAATTAAAAATAACTTCCCCAACTCCTCAATCAGCACGGAACCGCCTAGCATTACTTCGTGCTGACCGATATCGTTTCTCACACTCTCCTTTCTGCTGCTTTCTCACGTGATCAACCTGTCACTCGGATAAGTACTCGTATCTCATTCCCATATTTTTGTTAGTTTTCGAAGCTTTAACGTTTGTAGAAAAAGATATTAATGTGTAACTTGGCTACAAGCCCTGTTATGGATCACAGATTATAAGCAAAACAATGTCGTAGTAATCCTTGACCTACTCGAGGTTAGTGATGGGAAGCGGGTAATGTTTTCAGTCGATGCGTTTTGTTTATAAGCTTTGTTCTAATTACAATATGCGCTATTGATATTTATTTGGTACAAGGTGATGTTGATACTTAGTCCTCATTCGCACGACAGATTATTTAACGGACGTTAGAAAAGCGTTCAAATATAGTATGAAGTTAAATAAAGGTCTATTTACAATGCCCAAAATTGAAAATGCAACACTGCTCGAAAAAAAGCGTCGAGTTTTAAAATCGCTGTCGTATGAATATAAGTATACTAGTAGACGCCGCGCGGTTTCACCCGCGTGGTTCCCATTCCCGTAGGAATACGGGGATAAAATGTAGCCTATAGCCTTTCTCAATAAATGGGCTATCAAACACTGAAAGAATTTTTCAAATCGGACCAGTAGTTTCTGAGATTAGCGCGTTCAATCGAACAAACAAACTCTTCAGCTTTATTATATTAGTATAGATATTCATGCATTTGTTGTATTTGAACGCTTTTTTATCGAGCATTTTCCATTTTGGGCGTTGGAAATAAGCCATGAAATAAATTGAGAACTTTAGTAAAAATGCCAACGATGAAGTTTGACTTATACTTTTCCAACTCGCGTGGCGAATGAGGCGATTGTTGATAGATTGAAACCTCATAACTAATATTATAAAGGGATAATATTTAATTGTTTGTGTTGCTTGTTACGATTTTACTCAAAAACTAATTGATTGATTTTAATTTTGTGTTTGTGATGTCAAAATACGGTCAAGACATTTAAATTTTATTTATATATATGTATTGAGCATGGAGGCGAAGTATGGAATTTAAATGAAGGTAAGCCATCCCATTGTACCGGAACGCTAAATCGCTTGGCGGCACGTCTTTGTCGGTAGGGTGGCAACTAGCCACGGCCGAAGCCTCCCACCATCTAGGCCTGGACCAATTAAGAAAACCTCAATCGGCTCAGCCGGGGATCGAACCCAGGACCTCCATCTTGTAAATCCACCGCGCATACCGCATATGAGATCCGCAAATATATAATGCATACGCTAGTTAGAACTCTTATGCACCCCATTGCGTGATACATACTACGGTTTCTCAAATATTTAGATACAACAATGAATATGCATGAATTTTCAAAGGTAACCCGGCGGAAATCGGCTTGTATGAACTGTTCGCCACTGGTATTGAGTAATGATGACAGATGATGACTCGAGTTTTAAGTGTGAAAATAGATTTATGTTGCTATTCACACCCTCGCTATAAATTCGTCACTTAAGTTAATTAGTATTCATAAAATTAGAAAAGTGAGAACTTGATTGATACATTTAGAAAAGCGCGAAAATAAACGTCTAGGAAGTACGAGTCATGGACATCGGAATACGAGAAATGCGGTTGTTTGTTATCAACCCATATTCGGCTCACTGCTGAGCTCGAGTTTCCTCTCAGAATCACTCGCAAATAACGTGGCTTTCTACTGGTAAAAGAATTTTCAAAATCGGTTTAGTAGGTCCAGAGATTACCACCTACGTATACCCACACAAACTTTACTTCTTTCTATATAAATGAATCGCTGAATGTGTTGATAAGCGCAATTCTCGAGGATAGCTGAACCGATTTCGTTAATTCTTTTTTTTTCGTCGTTATCAACCCGTATACGGCTCACTGCTGAGCTCGAGTCTCCTCTCAGAGTCTATTGGCCTAACCCCTCTCAGATGACCTCTCATCTGGTGCATCTCGCTTCGTGGTAAACAAACTATAGGCCTAACCCCTCGGTTAGGCCTATAGTTCACCACGCTGCGCTGGCCCAATGCAGATTGGCAGAAGTCACACACGCAGAGAATTAAGAAAATTCTCTGGTATGCAGGATTCCTCACGATGTTTTCCTTCACCGTTTGAGACACGTGATATTTAATTTCTTGAAATGCACACAACTGAAAAGTTGGAGGTGCATGCCCAGGACCGGATTCGAACCCACACCCTCCGGAATCGAAGGCAGAGGTCATCTCCACTGGGCTATCACGCCTCTCACATAGTGACATTACCACCGATTCAAAGACTTTTAACCCCTACTTAACGTCCTTCTCTTTATATTTCCGCTCTGAATTCTGGTTCGTGGTCTAATTTATCTTTGTACCAAAACTCATCAAAATGGTTCCAGTGGTTAGCTTGGGTAACAGACAGACAGCCAGATTTACTTTCTCAATTATAATATAAATATTTTTATGGATAATTGTAGGTATATGGATTTTAACACTTCTTGAAACCCCATCTTGTAAACTGGTTAATTAATTGTAATAGGGTCTTATAAACAACTATTGAACTGCTTTTGAAAGTGGCAACTACATTGAAATGCTGAGCCCAAAATGGTGCGGTCGTTCGTGATCGACAGATATGGACGATGAAAGCGAGCGACCGTTCCACATGCATTGTTATATTGACAAACAATTAATTGTTTTCTTTATGGCTTAATAGTTTACTTGCATAGATTTGAAGTTCTTTTGGCCCATTGGTTGATTTTTAGTTGCGAAATTTACTTAAAATTAAAATTCTAAATTTACTTCAAATAGGAATCAAACCTATGATCTATTTCACAGATTCACGTGACTTTACACTACTTCTGATATTTTTTTAAAGTTTTTATATTGCCTCTTGCATGAACTTCCAAACAAAACGGTCTCGAGCCGCCAGCGGCTCCCTGCAACCCGCTTGATATCCTCAGTCCACCTAGTGGGGGGCCGACCAACACTGCCAGGGGCTAGTATAATGGACGCCCTACACTATCAAACTGCTTGATCAAATGCTTGAGTAAATTGATTGAATCAAGCGTGATTGATAGTTTAGAAACCCGTTTGACGCTTGAAGCAAGCATTGATTGATAGAAAGATTGAATGACTCAAGCGGTTGATCTAGATGCTTAATAGTCTAGGGCAATTTTCATCAAGCATACCGTCAGTCGGGGTTTCTCTGCGTGATTGAATCAGAAATGAGGAGATCCGCAGACGAACTAAAGTCACTGACATAGCTCAGCGAGTCGCGAAGCTGAAGTGGCAGTGGGCAGGCCACATAGTTCGAAGAGCCGATGGACGTTGGGGTCCCAAGGTGCTGGAATGGCGACTCCGCACCGGAAAGCGCAGTGTTGGTCGACCCCCCACTAGGTGGACCGAAGACATCAAGCGGGTTGCAGGGAGCCGCTGGATGCTGGCGGCTCGAGACCGTTTTGTTTGGAAGTCCATGCAAGAGGCCTATGTCCAGCAGTGGACGTCTATCGGCTGACAATGATGATGATGATGATACCGTCAGTCACTCGTCGGAAGCCATGGCGTCCACTACCCAAAACGCGCTTTCTGAAAACTCGGAGCGGGAGTTTATTAGTTTATTAACTGATTTATATCGCGACTTCTCAGGTTCGACTGATTAGAGAGTTTTGATCAAAAGATTGATTGATTGATGTATACTTGAAGCGCCTATCAATCAGAGCTTGAACCATTTGATCAAGCCGCTGGATAGTGTAGGGCCCCCTTAAATTAAGATTGTTAATGAACAGGCCAATTGACGTTTCAAAAGTGCTTGTAAGCTAAGCCTACTTGAAATAAATGATTTTTGAGTTATGAAAGAATACTGTTGGTCGGTTTTTAGATCCTGGTTATTGCGTAAACTAAATCTTTTATTAAAAATATTTTTCTGAATAATAAGTGATTGACACACGGCTAATATGGATAGGTATTGATCACTTGCCAAATTGGATTTAGGTTAGACAAGGTGGTGGTTACCACTTGTTACGAAATGTGCAGTGCATACTTATGAATTAATTATGAGCTATAGCTATATGCTGTTGTGAAATTAATTTCGTTTTAGGATAACTCATTGGCTTTACACGTGGTGCATGCTAATTGATTTCTATTATGAATACTTTATTAGGTGCAGTCATGGACTTATATTTAGCCAGATCCCGCTTGTTCATTGTATAGTGTCTATTCACGGGTCAAGCGAGTTGGTGATATATTTTTAGGATTTTTTTGAATGTCTACGATTTTCTTCATGAACTTCTGATGAAATTTGTGTTAAGTTTTCCTTATTTAAAGAATATTTTTCTAGATTCGGTTTTCCTTGAACAATTGGGTAAAAGTACGATCACAGAATACATACGTACAAGTGTAGGTAACAGCTAAAATTGTCCTTATTATTTTAATCTGTGTATCTGTAGATAGTCAATACTATTCTTTACTAATAAAGAGGTAAAGTTTGTGATATTGTAGGGGGTAATCTCTGATTCTACTGAGCCGATTTTGAAAATTCTTTTATCAAAAAGCCTCTTTATTTGTGAGTATCATCCTACTTCCTACTAATATTATAAACGCGAAAGTTTGTATGGATGTTTGGATGTATGTTTGGATGTTTGTTACTCTTTAACGCCGCTACTACTGAAGCGATTTGGCTGAAATTTGGAATAGAAGTAGATTTTACTCTGGATTAACACATGGGCTTTTTATCCCAAGATTTGCGAAAACTGATGATTTTAATGATATGAATGTTTGTTACTCTTTTACGCCTTGACTACTGAACCGAATTAGCTGAAATTTTATAGCCTGGATTAACACATAGACTTCTTTTTATCCCGGAAAAATCCATGGTTCCCGAGGGATTTGTGAAAACTAATTTCCACGCGGACGAAGTCGCGGGCGTCCGCTAGTAGGTTATATTTTATACTGGGACGGGAACTACTCAGGTGAAGCCGCGGGACGTCGCCTAGTCTCACATAAATAGCTGAAACCAGTGAGAAGGTGCCAGTAGGAATGCACTTTACTGTTGCAATGATTTGCATTTGCGTCATTAATGAAGCGCATATATTGACTTTCAATTCATGAACGTTCAGAGAAAGATACTTAAAAGCCAATTGTAATGGGAACTTGGAGACACCTATTGTATTGGCTTGATGTATGTAGATTCGTTAACCGTTTATGAATAGGTATTTAAAGAATATAAGTAAGAACTTCAATGCGAGAGATTTTGCGGCACCGCCGTCAAAGTCATCAGTAGGTAAGAAATATTATGCTTTTATATTGTGCTTTTGAGTTCTGCTTATATTCTTAAAGTCGGTTGTATTTTTTTTAATAAAAATATTTATTTCTAATCTTTTATTATATTACTAGCTGATGCCGCGCGGTTTCACCCGCGTGGTTCTCGTTCCCGTAGGAATACGGAGATAATATATAGCCTATAGTCTTTTTGGATAAATGGGCTATCTAACACTGAAAGATTTTTTCAAATCGGACTAGTAGTTCCTGAGATTAGCGCGTTCAATCAAACAAACAAACTGTTCAGCTTTATAATAGTATTAGTATAGATAGGTTTTCATTAAATTAATAATCAAACTTTGACACTAAGAATTTTAATAAAATATTTACAAGACATATGGCGTACATTTTTTACAGTATACGTGTAAACTTAGGGGCGTGTTTGTTTCCTGACACTACAAAATTAAACAACTACAAAGTAAGAGCGAATAGACATCTTCTAGGCTAGCGCTTCTACTTAGATCGCATTAATGCTTATAATTTCTGTTATCAGTCTTATTTATTAAGCCAATTATTGTAGTCAATAAAGTCGCGAGCATAAAAAAACTTTTTGACAGCCTCCGTGGCGCAGTGGTATGCGCAGTGGATTTACAAGAAGGAGATCCTGGGTTCGATCCCCGGCTGGGCCGATTGAGTTTTTCTTAACCTACCCTACCGACAAAGACCAAGTCTCGCCAAGTGATTTAGCGTTCTGGTACGATGTCGGATAGAAACCAAAATGGGTGTGGATTTTCATCCTCCTCCTAACAAGTTAGCCCGCTTCCATCTTAGATTGCATCATCACTTACCATCAGGTGAGATTGCAGTCAAGGGCTACCTTGTAAAGAATAAAAAAAAACTTTTTTTTTGTAAAACGTCGAGTGAAAGGTTCTATGCAATGATAATTTTATGCTATATCATTGGTTCTATGAACAACTTATATGCCACTGTACTGCAAGAAAACCATATTAGGGACGTGTGAATCTAGCTTAACTGCAGTCTCCGCGTGGGTCCAATGAGGTCTAATAAGGTCCTTTAACTCAAAGTAGTATTGAAATGTAAACATGTCGTGCCGGCGCCATGCTAATTCCACTGGTACTCTTACCGGTGCATCGTGATGGAGTGATACTTACTCCGTTACAGCTAATTAACTGTCTCTAACCATGTTCGCTATTTAAAATCACAATGTTAAAATGTGCACTAAAGTTCTAGTTCGTTCTGACATTGCAAAACGCTGTACTGCGATATGCCTCTTAGCCCCATTCGCACGAGCGCTTTTTTAACGGACGTTAAAGCCCAGTACACAGTTCAGATGACGTGATAGCCCAATAGGTATGACATCTGCCTTGGATTCCGGAGGATATGGGGTCGAATCCGGTCCGGGGCATGCACCTCCAACTTTTCAGTTATGTGCATTTTAAGAAATTAAATATCACGTGTCTCAAACGGTGAAGGAAAACTTCGTAAGGATACCTGAATAGGTATCCTTACGAAGTTTTAGAATTAAGAATTAAGAAAACTCTCAGGTATTCACCTGAGAATTTTCTTAATTCTCTGCGTGTGTGAAGTCTGCCAATCCGCATTAGGCCAGCGTGGACTATTGTCCTAACCCCTCTCACTCAGAGAGGAGACTCGAGCTCTGCAGTGAGCCGAATATGGGTTGATACCGAATACTGAAAAAGCTTTCAAATATAGTATGAAGTTAAATGAAGGTCTATTTCCAAAACCCAAAATTGAAAATGCTCGAAAAAAAGCGTTATGTTTTAAAAACGCCATCGTGTGTACCTTACATATAAGCCCTCACACGCACGAGAGTTTTTTTAAAAGACGTTAAAAAAGAGTCTAAATATAGTATGAAGTTAAATGAATGTCTATTTCCAACGCTCAAAATTGAAAATGCAACACTGCTCAAAAAAAATCTTGTAGTGTTTTAAAAACAAAGCTTGTAGCGTTTGTCATCCATGTAGTTTAAAGACATATATAATATTCGTAGGTTATTTATCACAGCTCGAATATGTCCCAGAGGTGCATAGCCCACAGTTCTAAGAAAGCGTAGCATGTTGGTACACCTTGAATATTAATACGAACGAAAGCGAACCGGAAGCGAGGAGAAAACATATATACAAACAAACATACATAACACATTGTAAGTAAACATGCACCTACCTACATACAAGCAAGTAAATATATGCATTCCTTTTACAATATGGGTTCGGTGCGGTTACGTAAGGTAGAAAAATTGGTTATGTAATATTTTTGGGAACAGGTTTCTTGTACGGTAGCGGGGTCGTTGAACTCGGTGAAGTGAGGTGCGGTTGATATGTCATCGCAGGACTGTGTAGTCCCCTTTAGAATGAGGGCCTGCGATGGCCAGATTAACTACATTTTGTGAGGGCTGAAAGTTTGTCATAAGTAGGTACGGTACACCAGCTCTCAGTCTTATAGAGCAAGAACCTGTAATGGCTAGACCGGCTACACTAATAATAATATATAGAAAAAAAAATAGTTTTTTTTAGTGAAACTCCGATACTACTGGATTGATTTCAGATATTTTCCCAGTCAGTCCAGTCACCAAATAGAAAGCTACCTATACGTTACCAGAAAGTAAGATATATTATAATATGGTTTAAAAAATTATAAGAAAAATAAGTCTAACAAAATAGTGAAAAACCGATTTGAAAGCAGATGAAGTCGCGGGCGTCCACTAGTCATTATATAGAGTTGTCAGCTTTTGCTTCCTATGGAAGGAGCCAAAACGAACGAACGATCCAAACGCCATAGATACCGTCGTACCTATGGAGGTACGATGGGTAGCTATTTCACTTTCTGATTGTGTAAGTGCCGTAGGATCCTTAAACACTTAAGGATAACCTTAGGGACCTCAGCGACGTCACCGGGGAGTTAGGGCGAACTCAGAAACTTCGCCTGATGGGGCACGAAGGTATAAGCAAGGGCAGAACGACTTTCTAAGGGCGATGGATGGATCGTGCTGACTTTGGAAGGAAGCAGATCAACATTACATTTACCTCCTATGTTTTTTCGGTGAACGAGGAATCAATTCCTCAGCAACCAGCTTCGTAGTAACCCTTAAAGATTACTCTAAAGAGACTTCAAAGGGACTTTAATAAGACGACGCAATTCTGGCTGTGACAGGCCTGTTCATCATTATTGTGTAGGTACCTATGTCAACACGACCTTATATGCAGCAACGTCTGATCGAGTTAAGCGCTTCAACAACGTTTTGATATATTTTCTATAATGATTTTTAACCGACTTCCAAAAAGGAGGAGGTTCTACGTTCGGCTGTATGTATGTTTTTTTTTTTTTTTTTTTTTTTTTTTTTTTTTTTTTTTATGTATGTCCAGCGATAATTCCGTCAATTGTGGGCCGATTTTGAAAATTCTTTTTTTGTTTTGTAGGGTTTACTTCCAGGGTGGTCCCATTTTTTTTATGTCAGGATCTGATAATGGCATCCTGGAGAAATTGAGGGGAACTTTCGAAAGTTGTAGAGACGGCTAGTACGTTTGTTAGTGTTTCCATAAGGTATTTTAAACCACTACAACTTTATGAAGGTTTGGAGTTGGTCTGATGATGGAGCCGAAACACAGACGATGGAACTCGTCAAGGATTTACAGCAGTCACCTTTTGTTTGGGCTTGATTAATTTGTATTGATGAGTACTTTCCACCTATATGGGTTGTGACTGTATTAAGGGTCTGGTGATGAAGACGAGGGACAGTGAAGAGAACTCGTCGACGGTTCACAGTAGCTACCTTGTGTTTGGACTTGATAAATTTGTATTGATGAGAACTTTCCACCTAGATGGATTGCGACTGTATTAAGGGTCTGGTGATGAAGACGAAGCACACTGAAGAGAACTCCTCGACGGCTCACAGTAGCTACCTTGTGTTTGGACTTGATAATTTTGTATTGATAAGAACTTTCCACTTAGATAGGTAGTGACACGCAGTGGGTATGCTAACACTAAAAATAAAAAAATAAAAATTTTAATAAAAAAAATTCAACCGACTTCCAACTCAAAAAATAACTTTAACTAAAAAGCAAAAAATAACATCCTACCTATGTACTACCTTCTGATCAGTTTGAAGGCGGTGCCAAGCCAGTGTCGTGTTTTAATTAAAGCTGTTTCTGGAATAACCACAGAAATTTTGTAGTTCAAACGTATTTAATTAAAACATCACTGGCTTGGCACCGCCTTCAAACTGATCAGAAGGTAGCACATAGGTAGGATGTTATTTTTTGCTTTTTAGTTAAAGTTATTTTTTGAGTTGGAAGTCGGTTGAATTTTTTTTATTAAAATTTTTATTCCACGGATGATAATCTATGGGTATGTTTTGAATAAATGTTAGTATTTTGTTGTTTTAGTGCCTCAAAAATAGTCGTTTTATACATAGTACCTACCTGGGTGACCGAGCTTTAGGGTTTTTTTAAATATGTTAAATTCTAAAATTTAGATCTAGCTAGATCGTTCGCTAGATCATCCAACGAACCACCAGCATACCAAATTTCATAAAAATCTTTAAAGGTATTATAACTGTTTATGAGAGAATTGCAAGGTACTTGAATGGCGAACCCGCACCGGAAAGCGCAGTGTTGGGCGGCCCCCTAGTACGTGGCCCAATGACATCAAGCTGGTTTGTAGGGTGCTGCTGGATGCTGGTGGCTCCAGACTGTGGTGTTTGGTAGATTATGCAAGAAGCCTATGTCCAGCAATGGATGTCCATCTGCTGATAATATGAAATGCTCCATAATTTATTTCAAAGTTATGGTATTTTCATGATTCAGCTATTGCAATCCCCATGAATTCTTCAGTTAAAAACTTTTTTAACAAAATAATATCATCATCATCATCATCATCATCATATCAGCCGATGGACGTCCACTGCAGGACATAGGCCTTTTGTAGGGACTTCCAAACATCACGATACTGAGCCGCCTGCATCCAGTAAATCCCTGCGACTCGCTTGGTGTCTTCAGTCGACCAACACTGCGCTTTCTAGTGCGGGGTCGCCATTCCAGCACTTTGGGACCCCAACGTCTATCGGCTCCTCAACAAAATAATTTATTCTGTTTAAATTTTCCCACAAAAATTGTTGTTGACATGTCCGGGTTACTTTAGTAAAGAGTTTACACGGAATACAAACAAACCCTCCAGCAATTATGATATTAGCATAAAGAAAATAACACAACTGTAAAATGTATTGCGGAGAGCTACTGTTGAATACCTTACACAGACAATTAAAAAGTGTGAATACCCTTTTGAATTAACCAAGAGGCCATCAAAGTTCCACGTAAGCGATTGACTACAAAGAAATGTTTTTGCCGCCATAAAAGTTGTGGGTTCTTAGCCATTATTAATGAATTATTCCCCGCGACCATCCCGGAAGGCTTCTCTGCAATTATAATATTTCTGTGAGAAATCAAAGCAATTTCACAATTTCCACAATTGCTTGCTAATAGGCTGTGATTTGAGGCGTCAGTATTGAAGCTTGCTTGAAATTATAATTATTCGCATAACGTTGAGCTGATTTGTTGATGTATTTTTAGAAAATGGTAACATATATTGATTAATATTTTTCAAAAAACAATAAGTCGCGTAAAAACTTTCAGCTTTTATAAAATAAAGAAGATCTGGCTTACACAGGCATTCAGTCCAGTGCAATAATTTTTTATTAAAAAAAAAAACAAAAATAATAAATAAGATTTTTTAAGCTATTGCATAGCTTTTATCGCGGGCTATGAGTGCGGCGACTTAATGAAGAAATTCAGTAACGACAATAAACCTAACACCCTTGCATCAAGTTAACACATCCTAACGACTCAACTGGACAAGTGGTGTGAAACTAAGGGGCAAAGCTTATTACACCCGAGTTCGAGCGTTCTAGCTCAACGTAAAGATATTTATTATTTTTTTTTTAATTTATTTATTCTTTTCCAAAGAAAAAAAAATGCTTTATTGCGACAGTCCCCGAGTGCCACACGTATTTTTTATCTTAAAGTTCAAAATTAAAATTAAAAAAAATGTTATTTAATATTATTGAAAGAATTAATTAGTAAAAGAAGAAAGTTTGTTAATTTTCAGTTATTTATCTCTTGTAATCAATACATTTTTGATACTAATTAATTTATAGCAAGTTGATTTTGTTATGTAGCATTTTTGTAGTGTCAATTTTGCTTTGGGCGACACGTGTAAATATGAATTATTAGATATTATAGTACAGTCAGCAAATAAAAGCTTCATGCTTAATTTTTCTGTCACTGAGTATGTAATTAAGTGGAATGTATTTTGAGTTTATATGTATAATGTTAAATGTGTTACGAATTCAAAATTGGAATCTAGTGTCTATAAATAAATTCATAATGAATAAGATTTTTTTATACTTGCTACTTACTGCCTGTATATAACAAGAGCAATTGCTATTTACTTTTGAAAATTGCAGGGCTTTACTTTGATTTAATATTATTCTAGATAAGTTTTGCTTTTCTGTCCTTGTATTCAAATTAAAAATCCATGTTAAATTCGGTAAAAAGTTATGACTAAGTTATGACTTATATTTCATTTCGTATACTATTTTGACACTTAATATTATGTGAAGTATTATCAAGAACATAAATTACCTGAACAAATATTTCTTATTTTCGGTAGACTGTGTCTTTGGTATAGGTGTGGGTTGTGTGAGGGAGTGTTACCAAAACAAAAACATTTTTGTAAATTGTCACCTGTCTATGAGTGGTTGCTATATAAGTAACGATGTTTTGATAAACGAATTTAGATGTGTCACGCTAAAAATTAGAGTTTTAATAAAAATTAAACAATGCTTTCCTTTAGTTTAATTAAAACCTTCGAAGCCAAGCGTCTTCTTGAAAAAGAATAACTATAAAAATGTTGGCGTTGTTGTTTTGTCGTCAGTACCACCGATCGGTTCGCAATAACCTCCTATACAGATGGTTATCAGCCCAGCTGGCCCGGGGCTTGCATTAAGCCTGATTCCATTTCGAATCGTCTTATTGTAATTATAACGAAAGTTATTTGCGCTCATCGTTATGTAATATGTAGGTAAAATTTTAATTCTATGCCCATCTATCTCTATAAGGAATGTTGTTTCTAATAATGTAATATACAGTAACAATAAATGGTGTTGAATTTTTTATATTTTTGGGTTTCTGTACCCTCATAATAATAAATTGGATCCTAATATATTAGGTAGGTACTTTGTCATTCATCAGTCTGTATGTCAAATTGTAAAGATCTTTTACCTCGGTAACGTGTGGAGGTATCGAATTGAAATAAGGACTAAAAAAATATTGCCTAATTAAATATTATTTTTTTTAATTTATTTTTAATTTATTTAAAGTGCAGTTATCAATCATCGTGTACATCCCTCGTTGAGCGAGCCCGACTCACACTTGTCCGATTTATAATTAGCTACTGCTGGCTCCTGCTGAAGGCCAATTTAAATAAGGAGAGGCTCCTTATTTAAATTGGCCTTCTAAACCATTAGTAGAGCTGAGGCTTTCGACATTTCCCAAACGGTTGTTGACCAAAAAGATTAAATATTTCTTATTTATGAAAGACTTTGTCTTTGGTATACAGTATATGCGTTTGTGTGTTAAGCAGTGTTACCAAAACAGAAACATATTTAATAATTTGTCATCTGTCTACGACTGTGCAAAATGGCCATTTTGTACGATTTGCACCTTTTTCAAAACTGATTCTTAATCCATCGGATAGGCAGTGCATTTTTACGTCTAATTAATATAAATAAATAAAAATTTAAACGGTTTCTTCAATAAAAAATAGTAGAGGTACCTAATCAATTTTCCGTTCACGCTAAGGGCTTCACAGGTTGCAATTGCAAGGTACGTTGAAACTGATAGCTTTAGTTGCAAGCGCATACCACGAAACCGATATGCCTGCGAAATGCAGGAGAAATTCAACATTCACATGATTTTCAACGTTTTGTAACAGTGTTAATGTTTATATTCCAATGTGAGCTTTGTTAGGGGATAAGGTATCTGATTACCATTGATGTTATAATATCCTTGTGTTATGAAATTGTATGTTTTCATAAGTTTTCCAAGCAGCTCAGCTCAGCATCGCATATACAAAAGCGTTAGCTTTTAGCGATACAGTATACAGTTATTTTATATATATACAGTAAGTATAGCTTGCTGTATATGTGAGAGCCGTGACAGCCCAGTGGATATAACCTCTGCCTCCGATTTCGGAATATTTTAAGAAATTAAATATCACGTGTCTCAAACGGTGCAGGAAAACATCGTGAGGAAACCTGCATACTAGATAATTTTCTTAATTCTCTACGTGTGTGAAGTCTGCCAATCCGCATTGGGCCAGCGTGGTGGACTATTGGCCTAACCCCTCTCATTCTGAGAGAAGACTCAAGCTCAGCAGTGAGCCGAATATGGGTTGATAATGAAGTATAGCTTTATAGTGATAGAACACGCTTATCTTAGTTACTTATCTTAACTTTACAAATAGCTTAGTGGATAAGACCTCTGCCTTCGATTCGGAGGGTTCGAATTCGGTCTGGGGCAGAAACTAACTATCACGTGTCTCAGACGGTGAAGGAAAAACATCGAGAACAACCTATATTACATATACATACATACATTATTGTTTAAAAAAAAAACTACTGGACCGATTTTAAAAATTCTTTCACCAATGGAAAGCTACATTTTCAGCGTTTAACATAGGCTATGTTTTATCCACGTATTCACACTGGGATGATTAATAAAAAAGTTGGTTGACAACATAATCAAAGTCTGGTATGCTAGGTATTCAACGCGATGTCAGTTATCACGAATCTGTATAACCATTATGTATATAAAAACGTGTCGTGCATGCGTCGTCACCTTGAATCGTGCACGCACGATGCCTGCGTTTATTATTGTTGACTCATTTGGATTTTTTTTCATCGACTTCAAAAAGAAGGACATGTGGATTTTTTCTCTTTTTTTTTTCACTAACTCGGAAAAGTAGGAGGCTTCGGCCGTGGCTAGTTACCACCCTACAGGCAAAGACTTACCATCAAGTGATTAGCGTGCTGGTACGATGTCGTGTAGAAACCGAAAAGGGGTGTGGATTTTCATCTTCCTCCTATCAAGTTAGCCCGCTTCCATCTTAGACTGCATCATCACTTACCACCGTAAAGGGCTAATTTGTAAAAAAAATAACTACAATATAATGAAGGTTTGGAATAGATCTGATGATGGAGCGAAAATACAGATGAGGAAACCATATTCGGTTCACTGCTGAGCTCGAGCCTCTCTCTCTCAGAATGAGAGAGGTTAGGCCAAATAGTCCACCACGCTGGCCTAATGCGAATTGGCAGACTTCACACATGCAGAGAATTACGAAAACTTTCAGTTATGCATCATCCTCCCGATTTTTTCCGAAATCAGAGGCCGATGTCATATCTTCGGGGCTAAAATTTCCACTGGTTAAATATTTGAACGTACGGAACCCTAAAAAAGCTATCAAATCAGTTAGCAGTTGACGCAAAGTAATCACTTTGGCAGTCGTGCGAATCCGCGCGGTCACACGAACACAGCTGTAAACCGTACGACCATTGTTAGCTCCCAAATAATTACAATTGGCGAAACGCTCGTTAGAATGAACTATTTCTTAATTAAACTCGTTACTCATAGTATATTTACTGTTGGGATTATGAAAACAACTAGCGGACGCCCGCGACTTAGTCCGCGTGGAAGTTAGTTTTTCACAAATCCCTCGGGAACCATTGTTTTTTTTTCCGAGATAAAACGTAGCCTATGTGTTAATCCTGGCTACAATATATGTCAATAGCAATTTCAGCTAATTCGGTTTCAAGCAATTTCAGCTAAGTCGAGGCGTGAAAGAGTAACAAACATTGATATTATCAAAATTATCAGTTAATGCAAATCTCGGGATACCATGGATTTTTTCGGGATAAAAAGTGGCCTATGTGTTAATCCAGAGTTAAATCATTCAAAACTTTAGCCAAATCGCTTCAGTAGTTGCGGCTTAAGAGAATAACAAACATCCAAACATCTAAACATCCAAACATCCATACAAACTTTCGCGTTTATAATCATTTAGTGCAAGAAATTAATAATCTTAATAGCAACTCTAGGTTGCTATTAAGATTTTTCTTGTAACGAAAATTCCAATAACGAATTATTTTTTTGGGCTGAACCGGAATTCGAACCCTGGACATCACTGTCCATAGCCGAACCAGTACCAATAACTATACAAATCATGCAAACGTGGAATGGTAGCAAGAATACTGGCTGAATTTGTATTTTAATTTAATTAAATGTATTTTAACGATAGTCCTTAGCGCAAAAAAAGGCGGAAAATCATTTGTATTTTTTTTTCTGGGATGTCCTTATCACGTGAAATTCAATTTGCCACAAATCTGTAAGAAATCTTAGACGGGATAAAAAGTAGCCAATATGTTAATCACCCCTTGATTACCCCCCTTAATATTTTTTTACATCTCATATTTTTTGCTTTTATAATTTTAGTGATAGATGATGTGACACCCAACTTTTACGAGTATATCATGCAAAATCTGCTCGGTTCGCAACCAAAATGGGAATTTCCTCACGCAACACAGTTCACATGGCGCGTTGGGAATCGTTAATGGCTGTATTAGCATGGCACTTGCCACGGCCAGGGGCTTGACCCCGCTTGGATATTCTGATGGGACGCCATCGTGTGATGCCTATCTTTACTCCGAACTAAGTACTTATTTATATGAAAAACACTTCATTCATGTACATTACCCGGCATTTTCTATACCGGTGCAAAGTTGTATATGAGATAAACAAGATAAACAAACACATTTACGTGTACAAGTGTTCTTCTGTAAAACCCAAACTACCGTCAAAGACGTGCCGCCAAGCGGTTTAGCGTTCCGGTACGATGCCGTGTAGAAACCGAAAGGGATGTGGATTTTCATCCTCCTAACAAGTTAGCCCGCTTCCATCTAAGACTACATCATCACTTACCATCAGGTGAGATTGTATTCAAGGGCTAACTCGTAAAGAATAAAAAAAAACCCTTTAGCTGGCCCATTCATTAATTTGGTCTTTATTTACAACCTATTAAAATAATCATCAAATCCACTGAGAAATATACCTACTGTATGATATCCATGAAGGGTTGTTGGTAGACCTTGATTGACATTTGTTACATAGAATATTAATTTCGTATATGTCAACTAACGTATGTGGAAGTTAATGAATCAGCCTCCTGTTGCAAGTGATGATTACTTATCATCAGGTGAACTGTAGGATACGTTTGTCCGTAATTAAAGTATTAAAGTATTACTTACAAACGTTTCCTATGTATACTTTCAACCGACTAACAAAAAGGAGAAGTTCTATATTCGGATGAATATGTTTTTGTATCTTATCTTGTGGAGTAAAAAGTACTTCTTATTCTTGAAAATATTGTAGAAATGCAACTGGTCAAACCACCCATAAAGTCACAGCTTGACAAAAGAAACAACATATAAATAACACTTTTAATACCAGAATACAGAGATACAGAGATAGATGTGTTACTAGCGCATGAAAAATGAGGCGCTCAAAAGAGGAAATTTATACTCACCTCAATGTTAGTTGTGGTCAACGAACGTTAATTAAACAAATAATACAGAAAGAAAGAAAATAAGTTTATTCACTTTTCTTTCTTTTTCAGTGTCACAAACAGTACATCATATCTAAGATATTATGTGACTGTCTGTGTCTGTCACCAAACAGAAAGGTTTTACAGCTCAGCATTAGCAATTTCATCGCAGAAAAGCAATGCCAAGCGCTGATTTTCAGCTGAGCAGCTCGAGTTATGTGTTCAGGAAGTGTAAAAACTATATAAACATAAAGATACTCGTGTAATGGAATTAAAGACAAAATTGTGCATGTTCGCTCAGTGTTGTAGCCGAGACAACAATACACAACATAAAATTATACTTATAATATTAATTAACACAAGACAATATACAACATAAAAAGATTTTACATTTACGCATTCGTTAACCTATAACATAAATCGGATCACTTTTTGTGGTGATTTTGTAAGGTTATAACCGATCTATAGTATAAAATTATCATTGCCAGAATACATATTTTATTTTTATGTTTCCCATAAATCTGACCGATTAACCCACTGTACTGCGCCATTATGTATTGAGTAACCATAAATCTGCCGATATTAACCGGATTAAACGATAAATTGCCCGGCACCGATACAAGTAAAACTCGTTTCAACTTTGTCGGAAATGTACATCCCGTAACAAGAAGACATACTGACTTTTTTACATTAAACAGCTTTTCTAATAAGGGGTTTGATCTGTTGATAAGTAATGTTGTATGATTGAAGACTATTCTTCCGTCCGGAATTCAGTTTTTCACAAATCCCGAGAAAGAAATGGATTTTTCCGGGATAAAAAGTAGCCTATGTGTTAATCCAGACGATAATTTATGTCTACTTCAATTTTCAGGTGATTCGGTGTAGTAGCTGAGGTATGAAAGAGCAACAACCATTCATACCATCAAAATCATCAGGTTTTCGCAAATTTTGCGAATCCAGATGCGTTAAAATCCAGAGTAAAATCTATTTCCATTCCAAATTTCAGCCAAATTGCTTCAGTAGTAGAAGACGTTAAAGAGTAACAAACATACAACCATACAAACTTTCGCGTTTATAATATTAGTAGGATTAAAGACGACTTAGGAAATTCTTTTTTTAATTTACTCCTGTTGTTCTTTCTAAGACTGATTTTTAAATGTTATGATACAGGTCATATCATACTGATTGTTTTAGCATTTTTTAATTTTCTAAGGACTTGTTCATTATTCCAGATCAGTACTATACTAATATATACTAAACAGATAATCACCACTTTTTTAGGTGACCTCTCTGGCGCAATTAGCAGTGCTTTTCTCAACACAGAGGTCGGGGTTTGATTCCCAGCTCAGGTTAGTTAGGATTTAATATTTTCTTAATTGACTCAGGTCTGGTCTGGTGGTAGATAATGGCCGTTATTTTTTTTATTCTTTACAAGTTAGTCCACAAAAAAATCCACACCCCCCTCGATTTCTACACGACTTCGCACCGTTGGCGGTACGTCTTTGTCGGTAGGGGGGTAACTAGCCACGACTGAAGCCTCCCAGCAGCCGTGGCTAGTTACCACCCTAAATTGACCCGTACTGGGAATCAAACCTGTCTGCTAAGATCCACAATACTAAGCCAGAGAGGTCAGACATGTTACCACTGGCAAATGGACTTTCCGGAATAGATTGACAATAGCGATCTTCACTCGACCGTCCTATTTCCTTGTGGTAGGCTTCCACATATCCGCATCGTACGTATCGGACGCATCACATCAAACGGATTTTTAATGTTACGGTAGACCAGCTGACGCCGGTTTCAGCCGCGTGGTTCCCGTTTCCGTAGAAATCATCATCATCATCATCATTTTCAGCCGATGGACGTCCACTGCTGGACATAGGCCTCTTGCATGGACCTCCAAGCATAACGATCTCGAGCCGCCAGCATCCAGCGGTTTCCTGCAATCCGCTTGATGTCCTCTGTCCACCTAGTGGGGGGTCGACCAACACTGCGCTTTCCGGTGCGGGGTCGCCATTCCAACACCTTGGGACCCCAACGTCCATCGGCTCTTCGAACTATGTGGCCTGCCCATTGCCACTTCAGCTTCGCGACTCGCTGAGCTATGTCGGTGACTTTGGTTCGTCTGCGGATCTCCTCATTTCTGATTCGATCCCGCAGAGAAACTCCAAGCATAGATCGCTCCATCGCCCGCTGAGTGATTTTGAGCCTTCTAATGAGGCCCATAGTTAGCGACCAAGTTTCGGATCCGTATGTCATCACTGGCAACACGCACTGTTCGAAGACTTTCGTCTTCAGGCACTGAGGAATTTCGGACGAAAAGATGTCGCGGAGTTTCCCGAACGCGGCCCAGCCGAGCTGGATTCGGCGATTTACCTCTTTCTCGAAATTGGACCTTCCTAACTGGACTGTGTGTCCTAGGTATATATACTCGTCTACAATTTCGAGCGCAGAGTCCTCAACAATAACTGGGTGGAGCGTTACATGAGCATTAGACATGATCTTCGTCTTGCTCATGTTCATTTTTAGGCCCACACGTTGAGAAACTCTGCTGAGGTCGTTGAGCATGGTACTAAGGTCATCCAGAGTCTCTGCCATAATGACCACATCGTCGGCAAACCGTAGTTGAGTGATGTACTCACCATTGATGTTGATGCCAAATCCGTTCCAGTCCAGAAGCTTAAAGACGTCTTCCAAAGCGGCGGTAAATAGCTTCGGGGAGATCACATCTCCCTGTCGCACTCCTCGCTGCAATTGGATTGGTCTCGTAGTCTGATCCTGTATACGGACTGACATAGTGGCGCTTTCATACAAACACTTCAACACTTGGATGTACCTGTAGTCGATCCGGCATCTCTGCAAAGACCTTAGCACAGCCCAAGTTTCCACCGAATCGAAGGCTTTCTCATAGTCCACAAACGCTAAGCAAAGTGGCTGGTTATACTCTTCGGTCTTCTGTATAACCTGCCGCAGCGTATGAATGTGGTCTATGGTACTAAAACCTGCTCGGAAACCGGCTTGTTCGGGAGGCTGGAAGTCGTCAAATCTACGAGCGAGACGATTCGTAATGACTCTCGAGAACAACTTGTAGACGTGACTCAACAACGAGATGGGTCTGTAGTTCTTCAGCAAGGTATTGTCACCTTTTTTGAAGAACAGAACCACCACGCTCCTGTGCCATGCCTTGGGTGTTATGCCCTCGTGAATGACGGAATTGAACAATCGCTGAAGGACCTTAAGTATCGGTTTTCCACCCGCTTTCAGGAGTTCTGCTGTTATTCCGTCATCACCTGGTGCTTTGTTGTTCTTAAGTTGTTTGAGAGCCATACTAATCTCGTATAGGCTGACGTCCGGGATATCTTCGGTATAGTGTCGGGTCAATTTGGCTCTAGGGTCTTTAGCCAAACTGTCAACAGGCTTTTGGGTAGAGGTGTATAACTGTCCATAGAACTCCTCGACCTCACTCAAGATCTCGGGCTTAGAAGAAATGACATTGCCTTGATCGGTCTTCAAACGCGTCAATTGTTTTCGTCCAATAGACAGATCTCTCGCGAACACTTTCGAGCCTCGATTGCTCTCGATTGTATCCTTGATACGCTCGGTATTGAAGCGTCGCAAGTCGCATGTCTGCGATTTAGAGATCTGTCTATTAATCCGACGGTACTTTGACGCGTCTGTTGAAGACTGCAATCTCATTTCTTGCCTCTCCTCCATAAGCTTGAGTGTGTGGTCCGAGAACTTGTTGGTTCTTTTTGTACAGTGAGTATTGAAAAACTTAGACCCAACCGTATGGACAGTTTCCACAAGCCTGTTGTTTAGGTCATCCACATCAACGCAATCTGCTAGGCAATCGAAGCGGTTCTGTAATTCCAGTTGAAAGCTCTCGGGGTTTTGGATTTGGGCACGAATAGGTCGGAGCGTAGATTTCACCAGTTTGTACCGTTCCAGCTGTAAGTTGATATTCAACGTGCCTCTTACCATTCGGTGATCACTACCGGTTTTGACCCTATTGATCACAGAGACGTCGTTGAATATATGCCGTCTGGTAGACAAGATGAAATCTATCTCGTTTTTCGTGGAACCATCAGGGCTCATCCAAGTCCATTTTCTTTGCGGTGGCTTCCTGAAGAAGGAGTTCATCATAAAGAGACCCTCCTTCTCCATGAAGTCAGCCAACATTTGGCCCCTCTGGTTCCGTTGCCCATAACCAAATTGCCCCACTCTCAACTCTGAACCGCTCCTCTCACCCAGCTTTGCATTGAAATCCCCCATCACAACATTGTAGTAGGAGTGAGAGGCATGTATGGCTTTTGATATATCTTCATACAATACCTCTACCTCCTCGTCGGTTTGTGACGAGGTCGGCGCGTAAACCTGTATAATCTTCAACGAATACCGTTTGGTAATTCGGAGAACGAGGTACGCTACCCTACTCGACACACTCTCGACTCGTACAACATTGTTCACGAGGGACTTGCGGACGATAAACCCAACACCACCCTGGGACAGATGGTCGCCCTCCCGGTAGTAGAACAAGTTGCCGGATTCCAAGGTTATCGAGTCCTCCCCCTTTCTTCGGACTTCAGACAAACCTATTACATCCCAGCGCAACTTACTCACTACTTCTTCCAGCTCGAACACCTTTTCGTCGGTCCTCAACGTGCGTGCGTTGAACGTTGCCAGGTCTAGTTGTCGGGGTTGGCAGCGGAATCTCCCCCGGAGATTCTTGACACCCCTTGCCCCGCCGTTACCACAACCGCTGCCAGAGCCGGGAATAGCGGGGCCACCGGGGACTAGGGGCTGTTTCGTTTTTGCTTTATCCATGAGGTTTTATGCCCATAAATGACCACGCTGGGCATGCGGGTTGGTCATTCGCAGTCCTAGACTTCTCGCACCGGTGTCGCTGCTGCCCGACACCGGTCTGTGATACTTGTAAGTCTAGTCGAAATTGAAAATGGTTATACCGCCATTTATCGGTCGCCAGAGCCTCGTCGGTCCCTCTGCAGGGTGCACCACGAGCAGGTGAGGTTGGCAGTAGGGGAGGCTGACTGGTACTAGCCTCCCCCTTACACCCCGTAAACTTACTTACTTCCGTAGAAATACGGGGATAATATGTAGCCTTCCTCGATAAAACGAATTTTTCATTTTTTTAATTCGGACCAGTAGTTCCTAAGATTAGCGCGTTCAACCAAACAAACAAAACTTTTCAGCTTTATTATATTATTTATATATTATTCTTTACAAGTTAGTCCTTGATTGCAATCTCACCTGATGGTAAGTGATGATGCAATCTAAGATGGAAGCGGGCTAATTTGTTAGGCGTAGTACGAAAATCCACACCCATTTCAGTTTCTACACGACATCGAACCGGAACGCTAAATTGCTTAGCGGTGCGTCTTTGCCGGTAGGGTGGTAACTAGCCACGGCCTATCCTTCCACCAGACAGACCTGGACAAATTAAGAAAACCACAATAGGCCCAGCCGGCGATCGAACCCAGGACCTCCGTCTTGTAAATCCACCGCGCATACCACTGCGCCACGGAGGCCGTCAAATTAGTATAGAAAAAATCCGTTCGATGCGATCCGTACGATGCATATCAGGGAACGCACTTGTATGACTTTCTATACAAATCATACTAAAATCCGTTTGATGCAATTCGTCCGATAAGTACGATGCGGATTTATGGACACTTGCCTTTGTGTAGTCTTTATAAGGAAGCGTATCGCTTGGGTCTAATTGATGTCAACAGGAGCATAGTTTAAGTATGTGCAGAAAGTGTATCGTTGCATACTTTCTGATTTTGGATCGTTAGTTAGCGCGCACGATGCTTACCGAGTATGGCGAATAGCGAAATATTTATATATGTAACACTTTTTAAACTGAATTCAACACGTATAGAGTAGGTATGTTTGTACGCAGCGCCGGTCCGAAGTAAATTTTAAAATGGAGCGAGATCCATATGGCGCCTCTCCTGTTTGTTCTTAATAATATGTAGCTTCCTAATAGTATGATACCTATACCCAAATTATGAGTGTAAAGTAAGAATGGAACGCGAAGATCTCGACCATACTCTGGGATGACCAATTGAAAATCAGGCGCAGTACCGTCTACGGTTGACTAGGATTATCATTTAGGCGCTCTCTAGGATTTGGCGCCTGGAGCGACTGCTCCGTTCGCCGTATGGACGGGCCGGCCCTGTTTGTACGCAATTTTCTCAAACTATTAATACGGGTTGGATAGAGTTTTTGTTGCTTAAAATATGTATAATTTTGAATATAATGTTGTTGATAGCTACCCCAAAAAGATGATCTATACTAATATTATAAAGGGGTAAAGTTTATGGTATTGTGGTATCTCTGGATCTACGGAACCGATTTTGAAAATTCTTTTACCACTAGAAAGACATGTGATTTGTGAGTGTTATGAGCTAATGTTGTCCACGTATTCTTATGGGAACGAACACTATACGGGTGAAACCGCGGGCGTCTGCTATGCTTGCTTTGTGCGTAGCTAATAACTTTAATAATTGTTTCAAAAATGCGTCTTAATTGGTCCATTCGTTTTAAAGCTACCACGTCAGAAACGTACGAGTACAATGTACATACGCTATTCTTACTCGTATAACACGAGTCTTTTGCATCTAGGCTTTCTACACAAATTTTATAAAGCACAAAATTTAGTTGGTTGGTTTATAACGAATAGGCTCAGAATCTATAAGACCGATTCTTAAAATTCTTTCACCATTGGAAAGCTATTCAGTCAGCATTAATTAAATTGATTAATTAATAAGTAAATGGCCGTAATAGCAATTTGCGGGCTAGTTATTGATCGTTAAGTAGCATCATACCAATAATTTATTCACACCAGTATCGTTCAATAGCATCATACCATTTATCGCTTCCTCGAAAAGGTATCGGAGCGTGATTATAATCGACAACCACTATATGACTACTAAGCAACTGGGTCGTTCTCTATAACTATGTCTTTTAAAGGAAAATGCCCCACTAAATACCTCTTGCATACAAATCACAAAACAATGCACAATGTATCGCAGTTTAGCGAGTGTACAGTTCTGTAACGATCATATGCGTAAAGAAAAACCGTTCCGTTGCTGGGTATATTCCAATTATAGCAAATATTATTAGAAAGTTTTTTTAAATTTTCGTTGTTATTAATTATTATTCAGAAAGATAACTGAATTTTGCACTGCAGTTGATTAAATTCATGACGTGATGTGTCATTCTCAGTCAGGTACTGACTGGTACTAAATAATACCAGATACTGAATTGTAACAGAAGTAAGGCACTCAGGCTGGGGATTACAAGAGAAGTAGGTAAGGCATGCAATAATGTTGGTCGTTTGTGATAACTGATAGTGTATATTTTTGATTTCGTCCACACGTTATTCTAAGTTATTATCATCATCACATTATTAGGATGGATGATGGATGTTCTCTGCTGGACATTGACTACATCCACAACTTAGCTGGACTTTGAAACACCTGGGTTTCGAGTCGCCAGCATATAGCAGTTTCCTGGGACCCGGTTGAGTCGTCGGTCTTCTTAGTGGGGACGCCCTACTAGGTGTACCCATTTTTATGACTGCTGCAGGCAGAAAAATAAAATAAAATTGCTTTTCGTACTGTATGTTTACTATACGGTGATATTGAGTAAGAGATTACTTAAGTAAACTTAACATCTTGTTAAACAATACTTCAAGGCACTTATTGTTGGAAATATTTGTGAAACTGTCGACATTTACATACTTACGCTAAGTTATTTATTTTGACAGTTAAAAATAGTTGCCGTGGCCTATATTTCGGTGATAAACAAAACTAAATAACTTTTATATTTCCGGTGATTATAGTTCATTAAGTTATGTGGCGCAAAATAGTTTCGAAATTTTTGTTTATTACTCGTATAACGCAAAAAATTTTAACTAATGTTATAAATGTAATTGTGAGTTTATTTGTTAAGGAATCACGCTAAACCACTAAAAACACCAATGGAAGTGGAACGCTCCATTATCAGCGAGTAACATAGACTATTTTTATCTCAGAATTCCCACGGGTACGGGAACTATAGAGATGAAACCTTGGGGGCCTGGCAGGATGTAAATAAATTAATTGCAACATAAGAATAATACAAGTGATTTTATTGCTTCACTCTTATAGATTGATGGATCATTAATGGTTATCCAAATACCGAAAGTATACTAGGACGTTAAATCAGAATTTGTCTTCAGATCTCTACCAGTTTATACAAAACCGAAAGTTGACAATTTTTTTTATTTAATGTGACTGATATTCCCATTCCCCTCCAACTATTTGGGGAAGACTGTATTGGGAATTGGTACGACAATAAACCAACGGGGCGAGAATCGAACCACCACCCCTCGGTGATGAGTCCGACCGCTTTTACCGTTGAGCTATTGAAGCTTGTCACATAACGTCATAAGGCAACTGTCACTCGCGCCGTAAGTTAGCTTTAGGGCAACACTGGCCTGAAAAACTTACAGCTTTTATAGAACTGACGTAGGCAAAAGACAGCAGAAATAAGAAGAAATTAGGACAGTAAGAAATAAGACAGCAGAAAACAATATTGCCCGACTCCAGGTGAAAATTACAAGGAAACTGTTGATTAATTAACAGCGTAATATAAACTATTAACGGTTGTTATAATGTCATGTCGTTAAACACAAGTAACGATACTTTCGCTCAACTAACTCGTAAAACAACAATACAACAGTTAACTGTAACATGATGACATTTACAAACGTTATGAAACACGGCAGTTGGCATAAACGGTAGACGAAACCGCAAAAAAGCTGCGTTAACTTTAACAACGTACTTGACCTTACCAAAGATGTGCAATGTAGAACCGTTACTGACTGAACTATCGCTAAGGCATCTGACACACTGATGCGTTTGTTGCGTTCGTGCTTGCGTTCGTTGCGATACCACTAAATATAAATACTTATATGTATACTAAAACATAAAACTGGTTACAATCATCTTACGAATCACAATATTCAACGGGCGTATTCAACAATGACCTTACCTGGTCACTAACTTTTGCTCTCATAAAAAGGTTCAAAGTCACTCAGCGGGCGATGCAGCGAGCAATGCTTGGGTTTCTCTGTGTGATCGAATCAGAAATGAGAAGATCCGCAGAAGAACCAAAGTCACTGATACAGCTCAGTGAGTCGCGAAGCTGAAATGGCAATGGACAGACCACATAGTTCGAAGAGCCGATGGACGTTGGGGTCCCAGGGTGCTGGAATGGCGACCCCGCACCGGAAAGCGCAGTGTTGGTCGACCCCCCACTAGGTGGACCGATGACATAATGCGGGTTGCAGGGAGCCGCTGGATGCTCGCGGCTCGAGACCGTTTTGTTGGGAAGTCCATGCAAGAGGCCTATGTCCAGCAGTGGACGTCTATCGCCTGATAATGATTATGATGATGATTCAACAATGTACGTCCAGCGGCTCCTTGCAATCCGTTTGATGTCCTCGATCCACCGTATTGAGGATCGACTAACACTGCGCTTTGCTGCGGGTCGCCATTCCAGACCTCGGCAGCCCAATCATCCCAACGTCCAATAAGTGTGACTAAATTCATAGACAATAAACACGAAAAACTCGTTGTATAAATCCTCTTTACCTTAATGTCTCTATTTTTCTGGTACCTACTTTGTTTGACGCTTTTGATGATTTCAGCCAGTTCAGTCAACTGTAAGCCGCATAAAAGAACTACCGTTCCAAAAAGCTACAATTTGCCTTTCTACTTACATTAAAGCCGCTTAAAACTTTGGTCCAAAAAAGTAGTTTGGTCATGGTAACAATAAAGACTCATACATCAATGCGTTTAGAGAACTTCGTTCCAAAAAGCTTCAGTCTGATAAAACTATAGCCTCTGACATCAATGCGTTTGCAGGTGCCTTTAACTTAAGAGACTAACAAAAACATGGTAACAATCGATAAAAATAGAAACAAACAGGCCTGTAGAGAAAAGGTGTTTCCAATTACGTGTATTATTATGTCCAGGTGAGAGTCTCATCACCTGTTCACTTATTTCTTTATGTAGTTTTCGGATTGCTCTCAAATTGAATTTATTTACAAAACAAAGCAATAATATAGTAGATAAGCTTAAATATCGACAATCCTTTATTTTTTGAAGTTATACTTTTTATGGGAGGGCAAACCGCTTCCTTTCTGTAAAATCCGTAACGTAACGCGTTACGGCGTTACGTTACGGATTTTACGCAAAGGATTTTCGATATTTAAGCTTCTTTGTGACGCTCTGTCTGGCTTACCTTTCTCACGAAGAAACTTAAGTAACTTAGCAGGTTTACGTTTCTTCTTAAGCCTGCTTGCCTATTAAATGGACTAATAGTTTAGTATAATAGAGTTTGAAGCACGTTGAAATATTTTTTCTTGGATAATAATCCCGATCCAAGATTCGAACCCATAAACTTGTGATCCAAAACAACATAACTAACTACTGAACCAATGAAAGGTAATGCCTGCTTAATTTCATCATCATCATCATCATCATCATATCAGCCGATGGACGTCCACTGCAAGACATAGGCCTTTTGTAAGGACTTCCAAACATCACGATACTGAGCCACCTGCATCCAGCGAATTCCTCCTTAATTTATGAATATGTATTTCATATACCACGTTCGAGAATTACCACTCGCTTTAAGCTCTACACCAAAACAGATGTTTCATTGAAATAAATGAATGTGTAGCAAACTGTTAACGGCGCGTCGTTACTGATTGCCGTAAACGATTGTGCCTACGTGCTTACGTAACGAACGATTACCGATTATTACTGACTAATCTCTATTAGTTATGGTGAACCGATGTACTTTTACTATTGAGCTACACGTCTAAGAGGAGATTCGAGCCTGATTCAGTTTGTTGCGGACTTTGCAAAGGATGTGGGTTTTGATTCAGGTTTTTACGTTTAGAGCTTTTAATTATAATTTCACACATACAGTTATTTTTTTAAACACAATAATTTTAAAAGGAACTACAATAGTATCTTCTCGCAGTCTTATTCGGAATGTTCTTATTATTGTAACTCTCACATAGTTAAAGTACCTAATTGTAATACGTAAATAATACGAATTTCCAATAAATTACTATAGGTTAGAATAAAAATACTACCTACTAGTACTACAAACTCATATAGTATTGATAACATAATTTTATATAAAAAATAATAATTTTAAGAAATCAAAGCAAAATAGTGAAATCACAAAACAAAACACAAGGAACACTTTAAGTAAAGTTAAAAATATGTACCTGTATCATGTTTAATTAGTTTTTCAAACACACACCTTCATATAAATATTTCACTGTACATTTCGCTATATATTTTTAAAGACCAAATGGTCCGGTATTTTGCATGCCAAAGTATATTGCGTACGTCATCTCCCCTGGAGTGGAGAGGCGAGTTGCGTTTTGTCAATTAGTAATGGTGAATCGATGGTCTTTTTATTTTA
This sequence comes from Bicyclus anynana, assembly GCF_947172395.1. Taxonomy (NCBI): domain Eukaryota; kingdom Metazoa; phylum Arthropoda; class Insecta; order Lepidoptera; family Nymphalidae; genus Bicyclus; species Bicyclus anynana. The sequence goes on from NC_069095.1 coordinate 16,634,878, forward strand.
ATAGTGTTTGAAAGCACGAGCCGTTGCCATTGATAATTGGAAATCGTGACGCTGCCGGCAGTTTGTCGGTTTTGATTAACCTGAAGAATTTTAGTGACTGTGAAGTGAAAATTATTTTATTAAAAAATAATATAAACATTATAGTTTTGATTGTGTGCATAATGTTGGTGAGTTGTTTCTGATTATTTTTATATTTGTTTTGTCATATAATTTTTTTTATACGTTGTACCTACTAGCGGGTACCCACGACTCTTTGGTTTTTAACTTTTTGGAGACGATATGATATATATATATATATATGAAATAACTAACATATGCCCGTGTCTAGTAAGACATGGGCTTAAATCTCCTTTTTTTTTAATATATGGTAATTATTTTTACCATATATTGAATTTGGCTAGTTACCACCCTACCGACAAAGACGTACCGCCAAGCGATTTAGCGTTCCGGTACGACGTCGCGTCGAATCCGAAAGGGGTGTGGATTTCATACTACTCCATACAAGTTAGCCCGCTTCCATCTTATTGCATCATCACTTACCATCAGGTGAGATTGTAGTCAAGGGCTAACTTGTTTTAACATATAAATCAAATTAACAATATTTATTAAGACACATATAAGAGAGGGCGTCAAAGCTTTCCCATAGTTTTTAATGTTTATGTTTCACTTATAAGATTTATTCTATTGCTAATGTTGGTATTATAATTTTAAATGACAGTTGGTTGCCAACTTTCTCACATTACCTTCCCATTGGAAAGTGTTTCATACATAATGTATGAGTTTAGGGATCAGGGATTGTGAGGTATTTATGTAGATTTATTGTTTTTATTATCTGTCTCGTTGGTCCAGTTAGTTCTTGGTGCCTTGTGTCTTCGATCAGGAAGGATTCGAATTCTCTGGGTCGGGCTGCTATAGGGTCTTCATAGAGGTTGATTTGTGCCGTGATAGCCCAGTGAATATGACATCTGCCTCCGATTGCCTCCGATTTCCGGAGGGTGTGGGTTCGAATCCGGTCCGGGACATGCACCTCCAACTTTTCAGTTGTGTGCATTTTAAATATCACGTGCATCAAACGGCGAAGGAAAACATAGTGAGGAAACCTGCATACCAGAGAATTATTATTCTTAATTCTTTGCGTATGTGAAGTCTGCCAATCCGCATTGGGCCAGTGTGGTGGACTATTGGCCTAACCCCTCTTAATCTGAGAGGAGATTCGAGCTCAGCAGTGAGCCGAATATGGGTTGATAATTATGAGGGGTTGATTTAGCCCCACTTTTCCCCGGCAATGTCTCCAACTCTGTGACTAATCTTACTATCAAGTGCCTTCTGATTACGATTTTTATGGTACAGACATATTTTACAATGCAACGTATTGAGTGCTACAGTAAATATTTACGGAAAATCAATAAATGCCTTCACTTTCTGAAAGAGACTAAGTAATAAAAACCACTGTTTATCAGCATTATGATTTAATATTTCGATTCAAACACGGATCCCTAAAAACCTTTCAATCGCCGACCAAATGGCGATCATCTGCTAATTATAGCTGATAATTGAAAATCGGTCAAAATGACCATTACTTATGTAACTCGATTCCGTGTGAATGTAAAAGTTGTCGAATCTAAACGTGTGGGTGATAAGCAAATAGTTATGTACAAAGATATAATAGGTTTTGACGGTCTATTTACCTATAAACCTTTACTCGAGTTATTATTATAGGTACATGAAATTACGAGTTAAGTAATTACGTTTTATGGGATTTTTGGTGCCGTGGTAATTTTGTCCGATGACGAAAGTTGTGATTTTGTTTTTAACTTCCTCCAATAGCAATAGTAAGCCAATAGTAACGTTTGTGACTGTGGGCATTTAGAATACGCTAATAGCGACTAAGTACATAATTTAAGTACTATAGACTCCGGCAAGAAAGTTGACAGTTCACGTACTTCGGCCAATCACATGGCCAAGTGTGGAAAAGGAGAAGACAGTAGCCTGTGCAGATACAATTTATAATCAAAGTGTTAGACGTGTGCCTGGTTGTCATTAAAGATGTCAAATTTAAGATTTAAAATATTGTACGCCACTGTACCTATAATAGCGCCAACCTGTTGTTATAGTTACTCGTGGAACCTCTTCCTTACACCAGCTGGCTATTAATTATATTGGTCTTTATTATTATTTTAAATTCTTTACAAGTTAGCCCATGATTACAATCTCACCTGATGGTAAGTGACGATGCAATCGAAGATGGAAACAGTCTAACTTGATAGTAGGAGGATGAAAGTCCACACCCCTTTCGGTTTCTACGCGGCACTGTACCGGAACGCTAAATCGCTTGGCGGTACGTCTTTGTCGGTAGCTAGCCACGGCCAAAGCCTCCCTCCAACCAGACCTGGACCAATTAGAAAACCTTAATCGGCCCAGCTGGGGATCCAACCCAGGACCTCCGTCTTGTAAATCCACCGCGCATACCACTGTGCCACGGAGACTGTCAAAACCTATTATAATAAACATGTCTGATGTCTGATAAGCACCGGATGACATTTTTACATAGAATCTCAATTTCGTTAATGTCAACTAGCCTAAGTCAAAGTTATTTATAAAAGTGAATTAGCATGCTGAAGATGTGTCGTCTGTGATTAACACATCTTCAGCATGCTAATTCACTTAAAATCTATCAAGCGCATGGTTCAACTTACAGGCCGTTTACTATAGTTTTCAAATTTTGCGTGACAACTTCCGAAGTAATCTTTAACTGACCACGAGAGCACGTATTACGCGTTATACAACGTCGCGTGGTGTTGCGTTGCCTATAGCACAAACAGGGCGTGACACAAGCGCCGATCAAGCGCGAACCGACATCGGACCGATTCGTTTCCGATTTCGCAATTAGGTAAAGACTCTTTAGTTTAATTATTTTCGTCTTTTCATCAGGATTTCCGCCCTGTTAAAGGTTTGAGTTTAACGGGAATCGTTAAATTTAACGCCATCGTTATTGTTCCTGTAGGCTTAAGATGACACGCATATCTCGAGACGAGATAAATAAAGAAAAATGTCGACCAATAGCGTATTGTCTCTGAAATACCTGTAGACTTTGCTGGAGAAAAGTGGAACTAAATCAATCCCTATATCTTCAAAGTGAGGATGTTTTATTTGTTAAAAATATCCTTGAGACCATCTAAAATTTAGTTATTATAACTTTTTGGTTTTATTTAAATTGTTTTTAATTTGGTTCAAGTTGTCTTTGATTTTAAATAACTGTATTTTCTGGAAGGAAAAAGTTATTTACACGTTACCTACTATAACACAAACAAGATTTTTTAAAGTTTTTGTCTGTCTGTTTGTCCGGGCTAATCTTTGGAACAGCAGAACAGATTTTAATGGGACTTTCACTGGAAGATAAAGGAGGTTAATGAGCCACCTATAGGCTATTTCTGTAACCGGAAATTCCTGAAATTATTCGCGAACGAAGTCGCAAGCGTCCGCTTGTATACAATATAATTCATAGCGTGCTTCAATGTGAGATGATACTCGTTATAGCAACGCAATAATTGTACCACTTGATATCTGGACCATAATATACTTGCGCCGACATCCACAGTTAAATAATAATTAGTGAACTAAATGTTTAACACTTTCAGTTCTCATAATTGTTAGATATAAATTATATCCGGGAGATGAAGTCAATCGATAAGCAGTCATCGCGAATACAATATTATAAAGCTGAAGTTTGTTTGTTTGTTTGCTTCAACGAGCTAATTCCAGAGGAACTACTGTTCCGATTTGAAAAATTTTTTCAGTGTTAGATAGCCCATTTCATTTCAGACATTCTACGCAGTCATTTGATCGAATTATGGTTCAGAAACTGATCTCCGATAAACAAAGGAAAGAGAGAGAGACCATTTATCGAGGACGGCTATATTTTTTATCCCCATATTCCTTCGGGAACGGGAACCACGCGGATGAAACCGCGTGGCGTCAGCTAGTCTCGAAAACAATTTTTGCTCATCTTTATCATATACCGTGACGGCCATGATAGCCCAGTAGACCTTTGCCTCCGATTCCGGAGGGTGTAGGTTTAAATCCGGTCCGGGGCATGCACCCCCAATTTTTCAGTTATGTGCATTTTAAGAAATTAAATATCAAACGGTGTCTCAAACGGTGTTGGAAAAACAACGCGAGGAAAATTGCATACATGAGAATTTAATTAATTGTCTGCGTGTGTGAAGTCTGCCAATCCGCATTGGGCCAGCGTGGTGGACTATTGGCCTTACCCCTCTCATTCTGAGAGAAGACTCGAGCTCAGCAGTGAGTCGAATATGGGTTGATAATGATGATGATTATTATATTCAAAGACAAGTTAGCTCTTCTTGACTGCGATCTCACCTGATAGGTGATCATTAGAGACAATGCAGTCAAAAATGGTAGAGGCTTAGGTATTTGGAAGACAAAATTCTTTTTTTAATTCTTTACAAGTTAGCCCTTGACTGCAATCTTATCTGATAGTAAGTGATGATGCAATCTAAGATGGAAGCGGGCTAACTTGTTAGGAAGAGGATGAAAATCCACACCCCTTTCGGTTTCTACACGACATCATATAGGAACGCTAAAACGTTTTTGTCGGTAGGGTGGTAACTAGCCACGGCCGAAGCCTTCCACCATCCAGACCTGGACTAATTAAGAAAGCCTCAATCGGCCCAGCCGGGGATCGAACCTTGCCGTGCCGGTACATCTTTGGTGGTGGTTTGGTGGTAACCAGCCATATTGGATGCCTAGCACAACAATCGATAATAAGAAAAATACATTTTGATTCGTCATGTGCAATAATGTCACAACTAAAAATACAAGTGTACTAATCAAATGCAAATATTATCGACGCTAAGTTTTGAGGAAATCTAGCTCTTATTTCCTTTACAATAATACTTATTGCCGTCACATGATATGATTAATCTAAGTATACGAAATGCAGAACACGTAAGATGTCGCCATTTAGTCTGGTTAAGGAGAGTTAGTAAGTTTCACAAGGATAATGGGCACTGACCATATATTGTTTTACATTATGTTTTTACGAGCAATTAATTTCTGTGAGTTAGTTTTAGAAGTCCAAGGAAGTCCCACTGCAACGCTTATTTCAACCAATGTTGCAAGGATCATTCATGTATTTGATCTAATGGGTGCAGTTAAATTATCGGTGCAATAAAAATCAAGTAGGCTTTCATACAAGCACCTTTCAGTGACAAGCCCAGTCTGTCCATATATATAGTGAGTCTGCCACCGGTTCAAAAAGCAGATTTTCTTTCTGTTTCCAAAAAAATACCTCTATTTGATTAAATAGGGGGAAAATTTTCATAATCTGCCATTGTTCAAGTTGTTTAAACTCTCGAAAATGATTACGGGACTACATGGGTGAAACCACGGTGCGTCTGCTAGTTTGAATTACTAGTAGATACTTTGGTTGTTTGTTTCGTCGTCATCAACCCATATTCGGCTCACTGCTGAGCTCGAGTCTCCTCTCAGAATGAGAGGGGTTAGGCCAGTAGTCCACCACGCTGGCCCAATGCGGATTGGCAGACTTCACACACGCAGAGAATTAAGATAAATCTCTGGTACGCAGGTTTCCTCACGATGTTTTCCTTCACCGATTGAGACACGTGAAATTTAATTTCTTAAAATGCACCCAACTGAAAAGTTGGAGGTGCATGCCCCGGACCGGATTCGAACCCACACCCTCCGGAATCGGAGGCAGAGGTCACATCCACATATCACGGTTGTCTGTTTTTGTGCATTGAATATGTTCTGAAACTACTGAACCGATTTGAATAATTATTTCACTGTTGGTAAGCTACACTATACCCGAGTGCTATAGGCTATATTTTATCTCCATATTCCTACGAAAACGGGGATCACGCGGGTGCAACCGCGGTATCTGCTAGTATAGTATAAAACTGATCCTGAACTTGATGTTAGATGATGGAGTTCCAAGGTTCACCGGTTCGTGATGTTGAGGAGATTGTAACGACGTTAATTAAGCATGTATTACAGTTTATTAGGTATGCTAATTGTTATTATAGTAACGACCTTTAGGAATACCTACTGTGTTCAGCATTTAATATCGTAGTAGGATAGAACCCTTAACACATTCGCTGCGGTACGAGGTCAATTGACCCCGTGCGTCTAGAGAGTTAGGAGGTCAATTGACCTCGTACCGGACCACATGAAGTTCTAGTACGAGGTCAAAAAGCCTCGTACCGCACCAGAGGAAAGTACAGAAAGATCAGTACCGCAGCGTACGTGTTAATAGTTTCACGGTGAAGAGACAGACTGAATGCTGAGACGTTCAAGTCCCGTCCAATGGAAGTATTGGAAACTTTTACTTATAAGCCTCTCAAACAACAATTTCTTATCAAACTCTCAAAGTTTTTGAGGTACTTACAACGAGCTTATTCATTTAATATGTCACATGATACATTTTGCGTTAATTTTCCACATCACATTCGAAAGTGACACCCATATTCAGATTTCGTCTTCATGTAACACCTCTGTGTTTGAGATACAAGATTGACGAGCATTACCTCACATATTATTCATCCAGTAAATTTGGAGAAGATTGACTGCGACAGACAGACAGAAAGACACACATGTTAATATAAGTTGTGGTTTTTCTGGACGCACGGTACCCTGGTGGTCCAGGTCTGGCTGGCAGCCAGGAGGCTTCGGCCGTGGCTTGTTACCACCCTACCGACAAAGACGTGCCGTCTTAGACTGCATCATCACTTACCATCAGGCGAAATTGTACAAGGGCTAACTTGTAAAGAATAAAAAAAAAAAAAACTTAAAATTATAATTTAAAACCCTGAGGCGTTCAATACAGAAAAGGAAACTGTAATAATTGTAGATTGTGAAAAGGCAAATATACATTAAACATGTATCAACAATAGAAACAGATATACAATTTCAAATCAAACTGTATCATCAATACGAGATCAATATTATAAATACCGAAAAGGTGTTTTATCTTAAAGGGTTAAGGATTATTTTGGCATGGTTCTGTACTAAATGATGTGGAAGTATGGCGGATGTGGTACAGTCAGCCGCACTTTCCTGTCTCGCGTTTGATGCGACCGATGTTTTTTGCTCCCACTGTACCGGTACACTTAACTATCTTGGATTGTTTATGATTGCTTCTTTAGACACTTTCTCGGCTTGATTTGAGCTTAAAGTAGAGTAGGAGCTGTTTATGGGTTTGAGATAAGCTTTTAAAAAGAATCTTTTTGTTGTATAGTGCATTTCCTCTTCTATCGGTCTATCTATGTTACCTACTTCTATTACAAGGATTCTGTATGGTCTCTGTACTGTATCTTTTATCTTTTATAGTGCTTTTCCTAATCTATTAGTTTAACCATCGATCGTAGATCGTTAGATGGGCCTCAAAGTGACGCGGAATTGGCATTGGTTTCGCACATTGAGTAGGTACGTCATCACTCGTAACACATTTATCTTTATACATGTTGTGGTTTGTGTTTTTACACTTCCAAAATGAACACGAAGGCATTAAGGGATTAAAATAAGAAAATACAGTAAATACTTTTTAACACCGTCCACTCACAGCATGCGCTTGTTACGTACTGAGATAAGATGTGCGTGCACGTCTTTGGGTAATGACATAAAATTATGCGTTCTCTAATATGGAGGGGCCCATCTAACGATTTATATCGATGAGTTTAACTATGTTACCTACTACTATTATTAGGTACTACGATATTCTCTGAACTGTATCTTTTAGTAGAAAATCCGAATTAAGACCGATCTTGACCTATCAAACAGATGGGATGAAAGTGTTTAAAATAAAATTTAGTATATTAAAAAATATATTGCAAGATTGCCTAAGAATAATTACTTTCTTTACTATTTGTAGCATACTGTAGTATTACAAATTAATGATAGTGTGGCCAGGAGATTTTAGACAAATTCCGTGTCATAGAGCAAAATTTGCTTGGGGTAGTGAAGCTCCACTTTTAGTTGCTGTTAAAGAAGTTAAAGATATATTTTAAAAAGTATTTCTGTTTGTTCCAGGCGCAAAGGATGGAGTGCGGCACCACAGACTTTTGCAGAAAGCGTGGTGACCAGGTAAGCATATATTATAAACGACTTTTTTAATTTCATGTGATGTGCGTAGTTATTTATTTATTTATTCATTTAAGTTAAATTTCCATTATAGAAACATACAAATAATAAATAACATGAATAGTTAAAAAAACTAAAAAACACGCTTGATACCCATATCGTGGGGGTGGATTTCAAACAGCCTGTCCGCAATCTTGGACGCCCACCATATTGTATTTAAGTCACGTGACTATTTTTTCGTTTTCTTGACAGCAAATCCTTTCATTTGATATCCATATCATAGGGGTGATTTCAAACAGCCAGTCTGCCATCTTACGAGCGTGTGCAAAATTTCATCGTAATCGAAATCGGGAAATGGATCAAATTAAGATTCCAAGATTTTCTTAAATAGCAATATAAGCATGTTAAAAATACATATTGTCATAGATTAAATGAACTAGGCATAAGCGATCATCAACCCAGGCTGAATGGTTTCTAGTTTCTACGTCATTGTACGCGTATTTTTAGTCCCCAGCTCTTTGACTATAACATTCATATAATAATATTGTCTCACTGTTATGTAAAACAGTCATCATACGATGTATTGAATGTTTTCACTGTATGCTCGTGACAGTGTACAGTGCTTACTGGTTAGTTGTTGAATAAACCGATTAAATTTAAACCTAACGTTAAAAGGAACCGTCATAGCCCATTGAATATGACCTCTGTCTGCGATTTGGAGGGCGTAGCTTCGAATCTGGTCCGAGGCATGTACCGCCAACTTTTCATTTATGTGAATTTTAAGAAATTCAGTATCTCGTGTTTTAAAACGGTAAAGGAAAAACATCGCGGGGAAACCTGCATACCTGAGAAGTTTCTAAATTTTTATGTGTGTGAAGTCTGCCAATCCGTATGAGGCCAGCGTGGTGGACTATTAGCCTAATCTCTCTCATTCTGAGAGGAGACTCGCGCTCAACAGTGAGCCGAAATATTGATTGTTGATGTGATTAAAAGGAACATTTCTTGTAAATGCCAACGGTTCGCCGATGTGATTATGGATCACGAGGATATAGGTTCAAGGCCTGTGAAATAAGAAGCTTTTTTTTTCTTTCCTAGAAATTCCCAAAAGTAGTCCGACCGTGTGCCGTCAAAATTGGCTGAAAGATAAATTTCACATTGTTTGCATCAATCTTAGACCTTTGACTTATAATTCACTAACTTTGACTATGTTAATCGACATATATACGAAATTGATATTGTAACAAATGTCATCCAGTGCCTATTTACAACCCTTCGTGGATATCATACAGTACATGTAATTTCTCAGTTGATTTGAGATTATTTTAATAGGTTGCCAATAAAGAACGAATTAGTGTATAGGCTAGCTGGACCTATACAATGAGGCAACAAGACGTAATTATGTCAACACTAACATAAATTGGAGCAACATGAATGCAATGCTAAGCATTAAGTTATCAATGACAATTCAAGGGCATCGTAATTAAGTAACTCATTGTGTGGTTGACAGTTGGCAGATTTGCATCTCATTATCTTGATTGAGTGTTTATTTGAGTGAGTTTATTTCGTAAGTGACGAGTTATTTGGTATGGGTGTTGTTGTATGGCTTTTTACTTAGGGGTTTGAATGCTCAGTGATTTTTTTTTATTTTTCCGCTTTCAAAAAGAAAAAAAAGAAAGCCGTTTCAGGATCACTTTATTGTTCTGTCTGTCAAGACACTTCTTCTAATCAGGGGCTTAGCCTACGCCGCGCGGTTAAAACATAGAGTACTTTGACCCTAAAGTAAAAATAAAAGGGGGTGAAATAGGGGTTGAAAGTTTGTATAGAAAGTCCTTCAGTTTTAGGGTTACAGTTTTAAATAATTGTTCATAAATCATAAAAATATACGAAATATAGTGTAATTTAATTATTTTTAAAATTCAACCCTTAAAGTGGTGAAATAGGGGTTTAAAGTTTATATTGATTTCCACGCGGACGAATTTGCGGGCGTCCGCTAGTATGGGAATAAAAATGATCTAAGTATATTACTCCCAACATCAGCTATATGACAGTGAAAGTCCCATTAAAACCAGTAGCTACAGCAATATCAGAGATTAGCCAGAACAATAGACAGGCATTAATTTTAAAAGTCGATTTCTTAAACAGTTGCCCACCATAATACTTTAATATGCATTTAGTGAAATATGTACAAACAAACACTTCAATTTCATGCATAAAATGCTATCAAAACGTCAACGCTCTTTGACATTTCGCAGACAAGTTTCTTTGCTCGCTCCCGCGCCATTTGACAGCTGTCAATTATGCAATCTTAATCGAGATCCGCGTAAGATCGATTATGACCACCTGCCCTAGTAAGGTGCGCCACACTGACCAACAGAAGACCGCTTTTTGTGGTTTACTATAATTGCTGTATACATAAATTACACATGCATATAATTATACACACACGCGTATAATTATATCCGCTACACGCTACAGTAGGTATACTTAAAGAAATTGTATGTATAAACACATTCAAAGTTAATTTCAGCGATATTTTAGTTGATCGATGTGTGAAAAATAAATTTTATTTAGTTTATCGCAATGACGAAGTTGTTTTTTTTCTAGGAAGTTCTGTGTTTCTGACAAATTAATTCATTAATCTATAAAATGTTACAAAAATGTGTGAATTTTGTGAATCTTTATCATATCTTTATCACCACTACAAATGTTATACGTTTTAGCGAATGTAAGGTACATTTTACTACATACCTACTGTATATATATCATCATTATCAACCCATATTCGGCTCACTGCTGAGCTCGAGTCTCCTCTCAGAATGAGAGGGGTTAGGCCAATAGTCCACCACGCTGGCCCAATGCGGATTGGCAGACTTCACACACGAATTAAGAAAATTCTCTGCGTGTGTGAAGTCTAACTTTCTAAAAATACACACAACTGAAAAGTTGGAGGTGCATGCCCCGGACCTAAACCCACACCCTTCGGAATCGGAAGCATAGGTAATATACACTGGGCTATCACGTCCTCTGTATCATCATCATCATCATCATCAATCGATGATATTACCTAATAGGGAAATGTTTAGTTCTGTTAAAAGAATATAATTTTCTAAGAAGAATATTGTCTTATATAGAAGAAACTGGCGTGTTAGGTCGTTTGTTTCTATTTAAAACAGGTGGATCATCTGCTTAACCCATTTGTAGTTTTTACACTAATAATTGAAAGAATGAGCCGAGTACCACCTGCTGGTGAGTGGTAAACAATCGCCTAATAAAGTCTTTATGTTCTTTATTATAAAGAACATTCGCAGTACCTACATGCATGTTGTATGCAATACAACGTACTACCTTCTCCTTTAGACCTAGCTATGGTTAATGATATCTCGTGAAAAGAAAAAGACATTGTCGACATTGGTCAGCAGCCGACTTAAAATATCGCTCTCTCTCTTTCTTTGCTATGGGTTTTTTTTATCCTTTATACGTTAGCCCTTGATTACAATCTCACCTGATGGTAAGTGATGATGCAATCTAAGATGGAAGCGGGCTAAATTGTTAGGAGAAGGATGAAAATCCACACCCCTTTCGTTTTCTACACGACATCGTACCGGAATGCTAAATCGCTTCGTATATCTTTGCCGGTAGGGTGGTAACTAGAAACGGGATTTACTATTATGTCCCTATTTGTCGACATTTGTGTTTTCTCTAGTCTTGAGATACGTCGTGGTACGCATCTAAGGCCTACTTAAGGTGTAGATCTCATCATTGTCAGCTTATTGTAATCTCTATAGGAGAAGGAATATGGCGTAAAGACCCACTACGCTGCACTTCGGGATAGCGGGCTTAGGCTGATAGTTGCGAAAATGAATTGAATTTAATTGAGAATGTTTCTATGTAAAAAATGTGAATTATTTTATAAAAAAAAACGATAGATACCGATAAAATTTTGACCCACATTTCTTTGACCGGCTATAAAGTCTACCGCGCCTTTTTATATATTATAGAAAAAAAGTTTTAATATAATAAAAGTCATTAATCTCACTAAAGAGAAAACCGGTCAGCGGGTCGGTCAATTTACGAGTATTCCAAAATTTTGTACCACTTCGCTCCCGCCGGTTGTGACGTCACGCTCAAACCGGCTCGGCACTGCCAGACGAGTTGGCAGAACGGTAAATGTAAAGGATACGCACACTTGTTCTATTGTATTTGTCAAACAGTATCTCATGAATCTCACCTACAGGATGATTGCTTATCTCGGTGTAAACGGACTTCTGCCGTTAACTGCAGTCGATTGTCGTTGATACCGTCGACTGCAGTCAGTGACTGCCGTCGCCTGCCGGAGACTGCAGTCAGTGACTGCTGTTGGTTGCCGTTGAATACCATAAACTGCCGTCGTCTGCCGTTGACTGCCGTTGACTGCAGTCGACTGCCGTTGATTGTCGGTAGCAGTTGCTGCTCGTGTAAATGAACCGTAACCGTCGCAGTGTCCTCTTCTCCACACATTTTTTGGTGGAAATTGTTAACCAATCCTGTTTTAAAAACCGGTCAAGTGCGTATTGGGCCACGCACAGTGTAGGGTTCCATAGATTAAATTATCACAACTTATTACATCTATATTAATCGTTACATGGGCCCCTCCATACTAAAGAACGCACAATTTTATGTCATAACCAACAGACGTGCACGCACATCTTATCTTAGTACGTAACAAGCGCATGCTGTGAGTGGACTTTAAAAAATATCTACTGTTTCTTTTTCATTTTAATCCCTTAATTATGCCTTTTGTTCATTTTGGAAGTGTAAAAACACAACACAACATGAATAAAGAGAAATGTGTTACGAGTGATGACGTACTCAATGTGCGAAACCAATGACAATTCCTCAACGCTTTGAGGCCCATCTAACGATCGACGATCGATGACTTATTATTATTATTAGCATAACATAGTTATTGCTTAACGTAACTACATATTAAGCGATTTATGTGTCTTTTTTTTATTCTTTACAAGTTAGCCCTTGACTATAATCTCACCTGATGGCAAGTGATGATGCAGTCAAAGATGGAAGCGGGCTAACTTGTTCGGAGGAGGATGAAAATCCACACCCCTTTCGGTTTCTACACGGCATCGTACCGGAACGCTTAATCGCTTGGCGGTACGTCTTTGCCGGTAGGGTGGTAACTAGCCACGGCCGAAGCCTCCCACCACAAATTTGTCTGTATACACGTTGCAAATTGCTCGACTCAACCAATTCATGTAAGCCGCGTCAGCGAAGAAATTCTTTCATAAACTCGTTCTATTTTTGGATATCATTCTACTTCATACATACAGTAGAACGATATCTAATAATAGAACTAGTTTATAAATTAATTTCTTCGCTGACGTGGCTGATGTGAATTGGTTGAGCGAGCTAATGATGTTTCAAAGAAACAAAACGTTGCTGCATTGGCGATTACTAGTACCGCCATCTATCAACGCTAGGGTAAACCGACCTCTGCTAATTTTAAACTGAACTCTGAAACCGCAGAATATATACATACTGAAACACAGAACGTAACTAAAAAACCGGCCAAGTGCGTGTCAAGCCACGCACAGTGTAGGGTTCCGTAAATAAATTTAGCAGTTTAATTACTTCTGTAATGCACAGGAATACCGATAACGATACCCATTATGGGATAGACTATACAAAATTCGTCCTCACTTTGCATGGAAGGAATCTAAATTTTTTTTTAAATTTTTACCACCACTTTATAGTCACGGAATTTAATAAACGGCGATTACATTTCTTAAGTTGGTCGACAATAAATAACTCTTTATATAGCTATTCCTATTTATCTGTTATAGTTTTCTTTGTCATTTTTTATACCTATCCTACTTTCGTAATATTTTTCACGTGCCGTATTTTTCGGTTTCATTTTTTTGATGAGTCCGACCACTCTAACCGCTGAACTGATATATAGTATATAAATATATAAATTATGATAATATCCGCTATCTTAGTACTTACCCATAACACAGGATATAAGCTAAGGAGCGATGTGTGTATTGTGTAAGTATATTTATTTAAAAAAAATAGTAAGTACTCTGCCCAAAGCATCGCACAAAGCCGATAGCCGAGATAGCCCAGTGGATATGACCTCTGCGTCCGATTCCGAAGGGTGTGGGTTCGAATCCGGTCCGGGGCATGCACCTCCAACTTTTCAGTTGTGTGCATTTTAAGAAATTAAATATCACGTGTCTCAATCGGTGAAGGAAAACATCGTGAGGAAACCTGCATACCAGAGAATTATCTTAATTCTCTGCGTGTGTGAAGTCTGCCAATCCGCATTGGGCCAGCGTGGTGTACTAATTGGCCTAATCCCCCTCATTCTGAGAGGAGACTCGAGCTCAGCAGTGAGCCGAATATGGGTTGATGACGATAACGCACAAAGCGTATAAACACATTGTTATCGAAGCTCAGACGATAACAAAGGTGCTTACAGCAAGATGACACAGGCAATGCTTTCAACAATCTCACAAGTAATAAATATGTGATGCAACAAAAGAAAACTTTTACATTTTTATGTAATGACCCGGAATGACATGCATTTAAAAAGTCAAAGTGCCATGTCCCTACTACCTTCGTAAGGAACTTAAATGTTGATTTACTGTAAGTCGTATCGCTCTGTAATGATGTTAAGATGATAATATAATGTTCCAAGTATATTAAGTTTAAGTAGCGTATGTGCAGATTATGTAGGTAGAGTCAATGATTTTATACTATTAGATATGTTATGTGCCTACAAAATCAATGCAAAAGTGATCCGAATTTAGCTACTCCACTGAGCGGACACACACAATTTTGTGTTTACTGACAATATATATTTATGTATATATTATATAGTTATTACATTTCCTGAACTGGTAAGAGAGTATTATTTTTACATGGAGCCGTGACACTGCTGAGCTCGAGTCTCCTCTCAGAATGAGAGGGGGGAGGGGAGAATTCTCAGGTATGCAAGTTCTCACGATGTCTTACCTTCACCGTTTGAGACACGTGATATTTAACTTCTTCTTATATTAGAATATATCATAAGCTAATGATATAAAGATATCATAAGCTTACTCATCTTTTTACTCATATGGCATTACACTAATATATATATCTATACTAATATTATAAAGAGGTAAAGTTTGTAAGTTTGTAAGTTTGTCACATTTTTTAAATGGGGTAATCTTCGGAACTACTGGTCCGATTTTAAAAATTCTTACACCAGTAGAATGCTATATTATCGGGGAGTGCTATAGGCTATATTTTATATTGGTATCATATATATTAGCCGAGTTATCACAGTTTTTGTCATACAGGTCGGACTGAAAATCCTCTTAAACAGACTTATTCGCATGCGCTGCCTTAACTATTGTGTAAAATTGAAATTAATGTATGGAGGCTTTATGTATCTTTAAAAGTTCTACAAAAAAGTCCGCGACACCATATATCTATCTTTTATATATTAGCAGATATAGTACCTTTTGTGTTTGAAAAATTATTAATTTTATATACTTAGGTTTACGTCATTATTTATACAACTAAACTTTGATCCTTATTAAAATAAATTATTTAATAATCACAAGGATTTTAGCAACGCATTTAACACCGTAGACTTTGATTTACTTTTAACTTTATTGAGAATTTGTGGTATGTCTCAATTTGTGGTCAATTGGTTTCAAACTTATTTATATAATCGTCAACAATGTGTGCGTTTAGATAATAGGCTATCTTCGTTTATTAATCTTAATTCTGGCGTGCCTCAAGGTGGTATTCTTTCTCCTCTTCTATTTTCCGTCTACATAAATTCTGTTACATCAGTCTTATCATCGTCTCATCATCTGTACGCTGATGACTTACAAGTGTATTTATCTGTTCCTATGGATGATCTACATAATTCTATAAATGTTCTGAATACTGAGTTAAATAAAGTTAGCGCTTGGTGTCGGTCATTTGGGGTTCAAGTGAATGCAAGTAAGTCTCAAGTGGCTATTATAGGTTCTTCTTATTTCTTTTCTTCTATATCCTTTGATACGTTACCACCAGTTTCAATTGATGGTGCAACAATACCTTTTAGCAGTACAGTCAGAAATTTAGGTTTAATTATAGATAACAACATGTCTTGGGTACCGCAAGTAACAGAAGTTAGTCGCAAAATTTTTTCAGCTGTCGGATGTCTTAGACGATGGAAAAACTTTTTACCAATTAAAACTAAACTTTTGTTAGCTAATACTTTGTTGTTACCAATTTTAGATTACGCGGATGTCTGCTATTTAGACTTGTCTGAGACTTTGCTAAATAAATTGGAAAGGCTACAAAACTTGTGTATACGGTTCATCTTTGGTCTACGTAAATTTGATCACGTGTCTCAGTATCGTGCTCAATTACAATGGCTGCCAATCCGATCCCGTAGAAACTTACACGCACTTTCGCTCTTATATTCTGTTTTATATAATCCTCGAACGCCACCTTACTTGAAAGAACGATTCAACTTTGTTGGTAGAAATGTTGAGTGCAAATTACGGGCCAGGGATGAAAACCGTTTACAATATACAGTATGCCATTCAGTGAAGTTTCAAAAATCATTTACAGTTAAAACAGTCAGCCTGTGGAATGAGCTACCGAGTGACATAAGACAGTCCGCGTCTCTAAGCATCTTCAAAGATCGTGTTAAAAAGTACTACTTATCTACTATACTATAACAATTATTATTTAAGTAGTTATGTTTATTTATTATGTATAATTATGTATCATATTTATATATTTATTATGTATTTAGGTGTACTCATATTATTTTTTTTATTATTTATGTATATTTAGTATGTAATTGTATATGTAGTTTAATTTAGTATATTATTTTAATAGTTTAATTATTATAGGTATGTTATGTTGCACTATCCGCTTTCCTTTCTTTAAATATTTTATTTAAGGTTGTCTGGAGGAGATCGCTTTTAGCGATAAGACCGCCTTTGCGCATCTTACTTATCTATTCTTTTTTTTTTTCTTCTCTTTTTTGTATCTTATTTGTGTACAATAAAGTATTAAAATAAATAAATAATAAATAAATAAAGGATATTATGGAGATAAGAATAGCCCTTTACAGTATGTTAATTACTTAAATAGTTTCGGAGATAATACAAAATTTCTAAAAGACGCAGAAATTCCGCTATATGACGCCCGGCGCTTTCATTTACGTAGTTCCCGTTCCCGTGTGAATATGGGGATCAAACATAGCCTATGACACTCACAAATAACGTAGCTTTCTATTGGTTCCAAATCGGTCCAGTAGATCCAGAGATTACCTCCTACAACCACACGAACTTTACCTCTTTATATTATTAGCATAGAAGTCTCTATTTCTCTTGGTCATACCACCATTCTCGAAGGACTGGACCGATTTTGCTAAGGGTAGGAGTAAGATAGAGAAGTTACAGGGTAGGGTAGGGTACGGGTAGGGAAGCGTAGGGGTAGTGTAGGGGTAGGGTAGGTTTAGGGCCGGGTTTAGGGTAGTGGTAGGGTAGGGGTAGAGGTACGGGTAGGATAGGGAAGTGGTAGGGTAGGAGTAGGATAGGCGTGAGATAGGGATACGGGTGGGATAGGGTACGGGGAGGGTAGGGGTAGGATGGGGGTAGGGGTATAATGGGGGTAGGGTGTAGGTAAGGTAGGGGTAGGGTAGGGGTAGGTTTGGGGTAGGGTAGGTGTAGGGTGGGGGTAGGGGTAGGGTAGGGTAGGGGTAGGGTAGATGTAGGGGTTGGGTAGGGTAGGGTTGGGGTAGTGGTAGGGTAGGGGTAGTAGTAAAGTTGACATCGAAAATTACGCGGACGAAGTCGCGGGCGTCCGCTAGTATAGTATATATCTATACTAATATTATAAAGCTGAAGAGTTTGTTTGTTTGATTAAACGCACTAATCTCTGGAACTACCGGTCCGATTTGACAAATTCTTTCAGTGTTAATAGCCCATTTATCGAGGAAGGCTATAGGCTATACATTATCCACATATTCTTACAGGAATGGGAACCACGCGGGTGAAACCGCGCGGCGTCAGCTAATCTCATAATAAACTTGACACAGACAAAGCTCTGAGTAACTTACGCCACCGGAAGTTGGCGCATACTCAGGTGCGAGGTATCATACTCGTGAGCCGCATACCTGCGTCTGCAAGGATTCCTCGCGAGAGATCAGATTTCACCTGCAGCTTATCTCTCTCGACGTTTCCCACGAAATTTCTCTACATCTCACCGTCATTTTGTTATTAAACTTTGGTTATTTTAACTTGCGGTTGAGAAAAGTAACGGAATGATTGTTTGCATGTGGTTTTGCACGTAGTAAATGATTTTAGCTAGGAGACTAAAGGGGCCAAGGCGAATGTTTCCCAAATCTAGGAAGTTTTCAATAAAGGATAAATCCCAAAACTGACCAATTTGTATGACAAACATCATCATCATCATTATCAACCCATATTCGGCTCACTGTTGAGCTCGAGTCTCAGAATTAGAGGCCAACAGTCCACCACGCTGGCCCAGTGCGAATTGGCAGACTTCACACACGCAGAGAATTAAGACAATTCTCAGGTATGCAATAAAACGAAACGATGTTTTTCCTTCACCGTTTGAGACACGGTGCTTCGAACCGGATTCGAACCCACACCCCTCGGAATCGGAGGCAGAGGTTATATTCACTGGGCTGTTACTGCTCTACAAAATACATACTATAAATTATATACTTATGAAATTTGGCACAGATTTTTATTTTTTTGGTTAATTTTAAATGCGAAAGGTTTTAGATAAAACACTTAAGTTTTGCGCTGTAATGATGCGAATAATTTAATTTGACAGTGTGGAAGACACGGTCGTAAAACGACAAAAGTAGGTTTTCTTTTGACCTTTCATCTCGACAGTGTCTCCGGTCTGCTAAACGATGTATACTCGTACGAACATGAAAGTAACATGCATTTTGTTTGTGGGTTACTAGTTACCACCCTACCGGCAAAGACGTACCGCCAAGCAATTCAGCGTTCCGATACGATGTCGTGTAGAAACCGAAAGGGGTGTGGATTTTCATCCTCCTCCTAACAAGTTAGCCCGCTTCTATCTTAGATTTCATCATCACTTGCCAACAGGTGAGATTGTAATCAAGGGCTAACTTGTAAAGAATAAAATAAAAGAAAGCACTGGGAGTTTAGTCTAGAAATTTCGAAATCAAAATATTTTTATTAAAAAATACAAGGGCACATTCATTTTAATCATTGGAACCACGCAGCGAAGAGCACTTATGCTGCGCATAAGCGGAATTTACTTCTTATATCCGTGATTGGAACAATAGGAACGTTAATTTTCAATCGTCAGGTCATAGTTAACTCTCCAATAAGCGAATCTTCCTCATCAGTTCATTGAGACACAGAGCTTGACCCAGAGCTTTCTGTAAAGACTTCCAAACACAAACAATGGTGTTTTGATAGATCCGTTTGATTTGATCATCAGTCCACCTATGAGTATTCAAATTATAAGGGTTAACTGACAAAACTTTCCACTTTGGGAAGTTAACCTTGTAGTTACATATGTATTATGTGGTTTAACTTCCATCAGCTCTTAGAACAATGTGCCACTTTAGATTTAGACTCGTCAAGATATATTGTTAACTTTCGTCCTTCTAAGGATTTTCTCATATCTCATTCTGTTGCTGCTCAACTGCTTGCTTGCTCCATCGCTCTGATTAACCCTGAACCTTCTTACGACATCCAAAAGATTTAATATAATAGAAGGTGAAATGCGATTGAGATAAATGGAACAAAACATTATACAACAGTGAACAATTTCGCAAATTGCATTAAAATCTGTGAATTGCGGTGAAAGTGGGCACGAGAGGTTACTCGATAGCGATGAGATGCGACCCAAAACTATTTCCTTAGTTACCTCGTTTTTCAAAATAAGTAATGGACATGACGGTAAATTTTGTAATGGCTTTGGTATTACTGTGAAAGTTTGCTATTAATCTGTTTACGACTTCACTATTGTCATAAAACTGTAGGCACCTAACTGTAAATCCATCGTATTAGACGCTGAAATTATATATAAAATCATGATTTTTATTATGTCTTCTAGGGGTTAAACTAATTTAGATATGGTTTTTTCTACACACAACTTTGAAAAAACACGAAGGCTTTGTCTACAAAAATATAGTCCAAAGATGGTGAAATAGTGATGGCTCTGTATTGTTCTCGACATCGCAATTTTGTCAAAATTCAGCATAATTAGATAAGTCGTTTAACTGTGGAGAAGTAACAAACATACAGACTTACTATCGTTATCAAAACATATACGGCTCACTTTGAGTCTCCTCTCAGAATGAGAGGGGTTAGGTGATACTTAATTTCTTAAAATGCACACAACTGAAAAGTTGGAGGTGCATGCCCCGGACCCTCCGGAATCGGAGGCAGAGGTCATATCCACTAGGCTATCACGGCTCTCGACTTACTATCGCATTTATAATATTCGTATAAATTTAGAATTGTCTAGAAACAGGGTCACGAATCTGCATTTGACCGGTGCCCAGTACTTAAGTACTGGCCCACAAAACTGTCGCCTTCTGCATTGTTCTTATAAATTACATTTAAAATGCCAGTGAATGGCCCAATCTTATAGGGTCAGAGGTCCTTGAATTGTATGCGGATTAGAACTAGGGTTGCCAAAGTTTTTTCAAAGAGCTGATATACATATAATGAGATTTTCAGCAAAAATAGTACATTTACATTCTATGACATTCATTTTTGACGGCCTCCGTGGCGCAGTGGTATGCGCGGTGGATTTAATGACGGAGGTCCTGGGTTCGATCTCCGGTTGGGCCGATTGAGGTTTTCTTAATTGGTCCAGGTCTAGCTGGTGGGAGGCTTCGGCCGTGGCTAGTTACCACCCTACCGACAAAGACGTACCGCCAAGCGATTAAGCGTTCCGGTACGATGTCGTGTAGAAACCGAAAGGAGTGTGGATTTTCATTCGCCTCCTAACAAGTTATCCCGCTTCCATCTTAGATTACATCATCACTTACCATCAGGTGAGATTCTAGTCAAGGGTTAATTTGTAAAGAATAAAAAAAAATGTATGTATCTATATGTATGATACGCCGTAGCGCCAAAACTACTGAACCAATTTTGATGAAAGAGGTGTCAAAGGATTCGTAATAATACAATTAGAGACATAGGCACTTACGTTTTGGGGCAGCAGGGTTGAGAATGCAAACGCGACTGATTATTTAATATTTATTTTAAATAAAATATTACAATAAAAACTTATAATAACTAGAAAACTCTAATTTCGGCGATCGAAATGTAGAGAGCCTAATCCTAACTAGATGTCCCACTCGATCGGAGATTGATCAAAGAGCGCCTTCCATCGCGTATCCTCCTCTTTTATATTGATACTCATTTGCGTAATTAACTACGTAAATCGCTACGTGAATCCATCGCAACGAAGTATGTAGGGCGCTGAACAAGCACATTCTGCCGTCCAAGGTTAGATGAGAGCAGGGCACTGGAACATGCAACCGTTGCAACCTACTGGACTACAGCGGTCGTAACACCTCCCTCCGCAGAACGGCGACTATTGCAGGACCTGTCCGAGATGGTCGCTGGCAGTGACCTGTGATCGATTTTTACTCGGCTAGGGTCGTTATTGCTGGATGCCGTGTGGATATCGTGTGGTACTTCAAAGTTCAAACGAGCTGATTTTTCTATCCATTTTCTTCATAATTATGATCGTGTGATATTACACCAGTTCTGCTGGTCATCCAGACAATTGGTCAAGATTGGGTTAATATTACATTGTCCAAGGTGTCAGCTTCGGATAGCTGTTGGATTGCGACTCGACGAACAGGAAATCTGAAGGTACAGTGCTTCGACATCTAGCGACGGGGTTACTGTTGTCAATTAGCAGGTCGACTGAAATCTTGAGGCTTGTTCTGGATCTGTAGGCTGGATCTTGAATGATACACATGCTGAATTTATCTTCGGACATTCTGTCTCTATGTACCTAGAACCTTTGCTAGAGAGTGCTACAGAAGGTAAGGTTGGAATCAAGGTTTTATGGTTTCTATTAGGAACATGGGATATGTTAAAGAAGTCGTTGGTTTTTGAAATGGGATGCTAGAACTTTAATACTACTACCTACTATCTGCTTATCTATAAAAAAAAATACCTATTTTAATTATTTCACTAAAAGACCTAAATTCTATGCCAAGTAATTTATGCATAGAACATTAAATCTTTATTTCCTAATAATATAAGATAACATAAAATGTTATATTGGATGGTGCTCGGTGCACGAATAAATCGTAGATATTTTTGCAATTCCTTAGCTCTTAAGTGAAAATCAGGTGTTATATTAATTTCTTTTCAAAATAGCGTTACTACCTATTATTAAAATGAATACGTTATTATTAATTTCGATTGATTCATGACTTTCGTGGGTATTGAGTATTTGAGAGCACTGCGACATAAAACTGCTTACTTAGACTGACCTGGTTAACTATAAATATAATTGACGTTAGTTATTACGCAAGATATTAAAATCTTGACCATTATTATTTTAATGCGTTATTATTGTAATCTAGATTATGAGAAAAACTTTACCTTCGATAAGAGCTCTAATTACTACTTATGGATTTTAGTATGATGAGAATACATGAATTGATATATTAATTTTAAGTAAGATTCCAAAGAGATAACGTTTTAATAGGACATAATTTTCGCTATTCGTAATTTGAAGGAAACTAATCCTGGTCCATTGTCAAATGAGTCAATCGTTACATCTTGTTCTTCGGTCGCTTGTAGTATTGTCAGCTATAGTATTTTCTTGTGGGAAGATAGGTTTCTTAGGAACTTTCTTAAGGCGAGATTTGGCTATTGAGCGCCATTTTTTCTTGGTATATATGTGAATTGGAAGATTTACAGGTAAATTATCCTGTATATAACGCGGTGTTAACTTTTGTTGGGATGTCATAGGGGTTTGTTCAAAGTCTTGCTGATCAGAGTTATAATCCTTTTCGGGATCCTTAACCTCAGTTTGATTTACAGTCAGTTGGGTCTGGTCATCTAAAAATGTCTCATTATTAAGTTCAATACGGGACAAAGCATTTACATTAGTCTTCGATTTGCCTTGCTTGTAGACGATAGTAAAGTTATACTCACTCAACTTGAGCCTCCAATGGATTAGTCTAGAGTCAGGCTCTTTAAGGCTCATGACCCATTGCAGAGGTCTGTGATCCGTCACGATTTTAAACTTTCTTCCAAATAAGTATGGACGGAAGTATTTAGTAGCCCAAACGATAGCTAATAATTCTTTTTCGATCGTACTATAATTAATCTCGTTCGAGTTTAATGTCCTAGACGCGTAGGCTATTGGTTTATCGTTACCTACAGGTCCTTGGGAAAGGATAGCGCTTATTGCGAAGTTGGATGCGTCCGTTGTTAGTATGAAGTCTTTGTTAAAGTCGGGATATTGTAAGATAGGGTCGTTACTCAGTAGTACTTTACATTTCTCAAAACAGTCAATGTAGTTAGGGTCATTATAGGTAATTTTGAACCCTTTTTTTAAGCATTGTGTCATGGGTTTTGTTATACGTGCAAAGTCTGGAATAAACTTTCTATAATATCCGACTAAACCAAGAAAACGTTTGATCTCGGTAGCAGTTTTAGGAATGGGGAAACTCTGGATAACTGTAATTTTGTCGGGATTAGGTTTGATACCATCTCTACCTATAACATGACCTAAGTAAGTGGTCTCTAACTTAAGAAATTCCGACTTATCCATTTGAATCTTGAAGTTAGATTCCCTAAGTCTTTTGAAGACTTTCTCTAAATTCACCATGTGTTCCTGTAAGGAGACACTGAAAATTATTATGTTATCTAAATATACTAGGCATATGACGTTTTGGAGGTTTTTAAGGACGTTGTCCATTACACGTTGGAAAGTGGAACGCGAATTCTTAAGACCTTTTGGCATTCGCAAAAACTCAAAGCTCTTATGTTCTACGTTGAAACTAGACTTGTAAATATCAGCAGGGTCCAGTTCAACTTGATAAAATCCACTGGCAAGATTTAACGTAGTGAAATAATGACATTTACCGAGCTTATCTAGAACATCATTAATATTAGGGATGGGGTATTTTTCATCTACTGTCTTTTCGTTAACTTTTCTAAAGTCAACGACCATACGCCATTTTACTTTACCGGACGCGTCAGTTCTTTTTGGGACTACCCATATTGGGGAGCTCCAAGCTGATTGTGAGGGACGAATTATTCCTTGAGCAAGCATTTTCGAAATTTGTTCCTGCACTTCCTGACGATGGATGGAAGGGTATCTACAGGTCTTAGTATAGACAGGTAATTCATCTGTGGTGCGAATTCTATGTTTCACTGTATTAGTGAAAGTTGAAGGTTCACCGTCGAGATAAAATACGTCAGAGTACTGCGCACAGAGATACTTTAAGTTTGCTCGTTCTTCTGGATTAAGGTGGTCAGTACGAAGACGCGAGAGTACTTCAGATGCTCGATCTGTAGGTTTTTGAGTACCCGTGCACTGCAAGTTAAAAAGTTTCGCACTAACTGGTCTATCCATAGAGAATACGACATCATGTCTACTGGGGTTAGTGACCTCTATAATACCGTGGTTATTCTTAATTTTAGTAATACAGTCCCGAATAGTGCATTTGGATATTATCTGTTCAGTTACTAGTGCGTCACCGTCATGGAAATTAATAGGGACTCGAATTAATCTGGATGTATTAGCCGGTATAATATCTTCATAGAGATTACAATTTCGCGAGTTATACATACGCAAAGAGTTGGTAGAGTTACGTGTTACTAAAACTTTATTTTTTAAGTCTATACTCGATTCTAACTTTTCTAACAGATCTAAACCAATCAACCCGTCGAAATAATTGTGAAATTTATATATAAATAGAGTAATGTTACAATTTTCATTAAATTCAGAAAAACATGGTAAAGTAATAGAGTAATAGTTTCGAGTTGTCGCGTGGATATTAGTGACCTCAAAAGGTTGATAATTACATGGAATGTGCGAGTAAAATCTTTCTACTGCTTCGGGGTTAATAAATGATTGAGTAGCGCCTGTGTCGACTAATAATTTTAAGGGCGGATCTTCTATCTGTAAAAATGGAAGTTGTCTTTGCGTCTGTAAGTTAATTTCTATTTTTGCTTGTCGGGTTTCCGGGCATATCTGAAAATCCTGGTTTCCAGAAGGGAACTCTTCTTTATACTCTTCTATATAGGCGGGATCATAATCATATGTGGGTTCGTATATAGGATCTAGGTATGCTTGGTAGTAATAGTCATAGTTATAGTCAAAGTAACTGTAACAGTCATAGGGGTCCACTTCATTAACGTTCATTTCCCGTCGAGCTTTAAGATAATTCGATGGGGGTGGATTTCCGTGCTTAGTCCAATCATGTCCTGTCATGAGTCTAGACAATGGTTCAGGGGTGAAATGACTTACGCCACTCATTGGCATAGGGCCGTGGGTAGAAGGCATGTAACTATGTCTTGGTTGGCACACTCGGAACGCGTTGCTTTGAGGTTTCCAAACTGGAATTGGCCTCGGTGGCTGAAAGGTAGGCTGTAAATGATCTGGCATATCGTTGAATGGAGGAAAGAAACTGTAAGGTCGTGGTGGTGGCAACTGCTCCGTCTGTTCTTGGAGTTGGTCGTTTCGTTGTTGAAGATATAAGGTATTAGTTTCTTCGTGAACGTATTCTAATGCCTTTTCTATGGTATCCGGTCGCATGCACCTAATACGTGAACCTAAGGGCTCTTTAAGACCACGGACAAACGCTTTAAGTGTTAATTTTTTATAAAGAGTACGTTTAGCTTCAATAGTAGTAGCTAAAGTTTCATGCAGCGTTATATACGTCATAATGGTGCTAAATAGACCTTGACACTTTTCGTAAAATTCTTGAGGAGTTAAATTTCTTTGAGTTAACAGAGCTAAATCGTTGTATAAAGCGGTCTCATCTCTTTGGTCTGCAAAAGTATTGATTAAGGCTTTTCTTATACCCTGCCAGGTTTCTGGGATGCCATTTGAATTAATTGTACAGGCGGCATTTCCGCTAATTTTATTTAAAATACCGTTTATTAAAGCTAAGTTACTTAGCTCAAATCCTGCCTCTGCTTTTATAAATTGGGTAACTAATTGGTCACTTAAATGTATAAAACGCGTGAGTACATTTGGGTTGCCATCAAATTCTGGCAACAGGCGTAAGGCCTTGTAAATTTGATCGACTAAATTTTCACTCATTTTTCTACTGGAAAAAAAAATATTCTAAAGCTAACTGTCTCATTAAAGAAAGTAAAGTATATTACTTCCTAAAATATTTCCTTAAATCCTATTCGCACCGATTTGCGATATTCTATTAATAATGGAGGTCCGTGATTTTCATGATTGAAAACACACACACAAGGAAAGGAAAAAAAAAATACCTTTAGGAAAAAGGAAACTATAGATAGGATAGGAGAGCAACTCTAGTAAGATCTAGGTACTCACCAATACATTTGCAGTTCTCCGGTGTGTCGATCTTCGGATACTCTTCCCGCTGCTCCCGTAGGTTCGGTATAGCCGTTGTCTACTGGACTCGTAGTTCGTTACGACTATTCTACTAGACTGCGCCACTTACGTTTTGGGGCAGCAGGGTTGAGAATGCAAACGCGACTGATTATTTAATATTTATTTTAAATAAAATATTACAATAAAAACTTATAATAACTAGAAAACTCTAATTTCGGCGATCGAAATGTAGAGAGCCTAATCCTAACTAGATGTCCCACTCGATCGGAGATTGATCAAAGAGCGCCTTCCATCGCGTATCCTCCTCTTTTATATTGATACTCATTTGCGTAATTAACTACGTAAATCGCTACGTGAATCCATCGCAACGAAGTATGTAGGGCGCTGAACAAGCACATTCTGCCGTCCAAGGTTAGATGAGAGCAGGGCACTGGAACATGCAACCGTTGCAACCTACTGGACTACAGCGGTCGTAACAAGGCTATATAAGTTTTATAAATAAATATAAGACGGAATTTAAAGTTTATAATATTCTAACTTCGATAAAAATTAAACCGAGATAATCACCATGTGTTTGATATAAAAATAATGATAATGAAAATTGGTATGTGTACTGACAGAAAAATTAAAAAAATAATGCAATTGAAGTATTTTTTAAAAACCTCTAAAAGGGTTTAAAAGTGGTTCTTGTTAATGAATCTATTGATCTATTGATTTAACATAAAACACGCAAAAATAAAAATAAGAAGGGTGTGAAACAGGGTAAATAACACATTTATAAAAAATTGCTGTGTTTATTACCAGAAACATATTAAAAAATAATTTGGTTCGATAACTTTCAAAATTCTCTCTAAACGGTTTTAAGTTATATTTTTGTAAAAGGGTATATATATGTCCCTGAATATATGTGTAAATGCATATAAAAATTATGGGGTTAAATAAGAAAGCGGATTTTACGCGAACGAAGTCGCGGGAGTCCGCTAGTTTTATGGTAACATAATATGTATGTATCATATAAGTATGAATTTAATTTACACATAAATGTATTGTCCGTGGAGATTGATATTGTTGAATTTAGTTACGTCCTGTGTTTTAGTATGTACAATCTATTCTGTGGTTTCAGACTTAAATTCAAAATTCATTTATTTCAAGAAACCTCAGTTTGATGAGGGGGTCATCTCCTCCCGAGAGTGTCGGGTGAGGGGGTACGGGCCTCGAGGCTTTGCCTCCTTGCCCGAGTAAGACGCAAGGGAACTTGCTCCCCCGGTGATTTCTTCCAGCCCCTTTCGGGGCTGAGGCATCTTGGCCTATGAGTTGAATTTTTTTATTTATTATTGTCCTTCAGCGTGGCGATGTCTTGTCTGGTGCTTGCGTCATTTATATCGTCGTCTCCGCTGCCTCCGGTGCCTACGTCTTCTGAGATGGCCATTTGTAGAAGCTCACGAGGTAGAGGACGCCCATTTGGTGGTCTTTAGCAGTGCGGTGCTATACCATGTAGATGAATGTGCGGTCCGTTATCCGCTCGCGCGAACATTCGGCGCGCTAGACCTCGGACGAACTCAGTTTAAAGTTACCAGAGGTCGGTTTACCCTGGCGTTGATAGATGGCGCTACAAGTAAATGACATCGCAGTAACGCTTTGTTTCTTTGAAACACTTTAAGCTCGACTCAACCGAATTATTCACGTCATAATAATTGTAAAGTCTGCTATTTTTGGATATCATTCTACTTCGAAAGAAGAAATGAATGATCGTAGAATTTATAATTGTAACTTGTCTAACTTAATATACACATAAATCGCTTATCTATGGGTATTTATTATTATACGATAATGTGATGTGTGGCATAATGGTAGCAATAAAGATATTTTCTTTCTTTCTTCTTTCTTTTTTTATCTATAAATATATAGTTAAGCAATAACTATAGGTATAGTTGCCTGTGCCTGACTAAAAAACAAATTTCATTCCATGTTTTGATCAGTAAAAAAAAACATACATACAGCCGAACGTAGAACCTCCTCCTTTTTGGAAGTCGGTTAATAAGAGGAACTAATTTCTTCTACTAGAAGACTGCTAAAAAAGTACCTATCTGTGGCACTCATCAGGTGTTTTATTTATCTGGTGAGGCTATACATAAAAAATATCATTGATGTACGAAATACGTATTATTGCATTACTATTTTTATTTTGGTTCTAATTATTGTTATATTAAGTTAAACGTAGTGTCTTTATGTATTCTGTGTAGTTTTAATTGTAAAATTAGATTTCTCTTTTTAATTTTTAATTATTTTTAAGTTCATAGTAGATTTAATTACATTTTCAACGGCGATGGGTGCGCAGAAAAACTTTAACAAGTTTATGTCTGCACCTTTTAATTTTTATCATTGTAATAATTTCATATAATTAAATAAAAAAAAATATTGCATGAGTAGTGACCCTAATCTGAATCTGAATATACATTGATGTCGCCGTCTCAAATTTTCATGCTTTTTTGACCTCAATCACCTCGTGATTAGATCGCTAGTGGCGTGAAGGTTTATGAACTGATGGTAATCTATGACGTTAATCAACTTACAGTCTTACACAGGACATGAATTTCGTAACATAATGACTCAGTATCGATTCATAAGTAAATTATGGGCGACTTTAGTTAGTTGAATGATAGACATAAGGAGCTACTAAGATGTTTATCTTTGTACCTACGTACATTAACCTCTATTCAATAATTTGATTTACTAGCTGATGCCCACTGTCCGAATTAAATACTTTTTTTCACAAATCCGCGGTTGGTTGGCCAAATTTTGATCTTGTGATCTCTCTCCGAGGCATGACGTTAAAATACCACAAAATTTCCAACTCTATGCTGAGAATTGTACAGAAAAAAATTAAGAAAAAAGAAAAGCTCAGTATTTCATAGGTCAACCCAGGTCTCGAACCTAAGAACACATAAGCCAATAACCAACCAGGCAGTTTAAAAAGCATCATCATCAACAGCCCATTTTCGACTCACTGTTGAGCACGAGCCTTCTCTCAGAATGAGAGCGGTTAGGTCAATGGTCCACCACGCTGGCCCAATGTGGATTGGCAGACTTCACACTCGTACAGAATTAAGAAAATTCTTAGGTATGAAGGTTTCCTCACGATATTTTCCTTCACCGTTTGAGACACGTGATATTTAATCACTTAAAATAATCTTCTGAAAAAATAGAATATTTTTAAAAAGCATGAGTCACAGATAATGACGTCTAGTTTAACATGCATTGACAAGCAATGCCACATGAGAACAAGGCATGAGAAAGTTCGATAGGAACTGACCTACGATTTACGAGACTCGTCATACTGATAGGGTCACCATTTTAGTGTGGAGATAAAGTGGGACACATAAATTAATTTACGCTTTTCTAAATACACGTTTTCACAGTGACGAATTTTGTGTTTAGTAGCTCTCTCTTCAATGTTTTAAGTTAAACCGTAAAGACGGAATTATATTTGTCTGACGTGTTTTGTCGTGACGCAGAACAGAATCGGTATCATATATTTTGTATGGCAACGTTTACAAGTGTGTTGTGATAAGTCGTGATGGCTTCTGGAGCATCGCATACAAAATGTATGATACCGATTCTGTTCTGATACGTCACAACACGACACGTCAGACAAATGTAAATCCGCCTATACACTTGTGTTGTGACATGTCGTGATGCCATCACGACATGTCAGATTAATGTGCTGTGTTGTGACCCAGCGTCGCTTGTTCATTTAATTAAATCGTAAAATAATTGACTCATAGAATAACATTCCAAACCTTCGACTTCTTCAAGATTTCCGGCTGACGGCTGTATTGATTCAAAACATTGTCCTGATGCGTCAGATCACGACATATTAATGTATACACTTGCCATCACGTCATGACATGACACGTGGCGTCACGGCAGACAAAATATAAATCCGCTTTATGCTCAGACCAATTATAGAAGGACCTGTATCACACTCATAGTCACGAACAAAATTGTCTGTCATTTTCTGAGGAAAACGAGCTTAGATTTTGTATATATCTTATACTCAAGATTTTGCCAGTTTTTTTACACAATTAAATTACACAAAAAGGTATTTTACGGAGTTATTTAACCGACAAACACGATTACAACTACCTAACATCGATTCTACAGAGACAGTTTTTATAATCGCATTAGATCTTTGATCATATACTTTGACAGAAAAGTAACGTCTAGCGAGGCAGGTCCTTTATAAAAATAGGTCTGAGGCTTTATGGCGTAAATTCACTTTTAAGTAGTAGAACAGCTTTTTGTCTGTGACCGTCATATTTTTAATGACCCCTGTGGCGCACTGACCTCTGTGTTTGTTGTCGGCTTTTTACAGCTTTCGAAACCAGTGATAAAGTCTACACTGACAGATTTGACTCTTCAAAAGAGCTTGTATAAAAGCCTACTTACTTCAAAATAAATGTATTTGATTTTGAATGTGCATTTTATTGGATCCCTTGCATCATGAAAGTGTTTCTCTGTTTGTAGGAGGTGCTTTTCCTACTACCTTTCTCTGTTTGTAAGTAATGTTTTTTTCAATTACCATCACAGGAGGTAACTGCTTTGGTCCGTCCGTTCCATCAATTAG
The DNA here is from genome assembly GCF_947172395.1 of Bicyclus anynana. Classification (NCBI taxonomy): domain Eukaryota; kingdom Metazoa; phylum Arthropoda; class Insecta; order Lepidoptera; family Nymphalidae; genus Bicyclus; species Bicyclus anynana. The sequence goes on from NC_069095.1 coordinate 16,666,220, forward strand.
GTACTTATTAAACTATAAAGTTTGCCTTATTGGTCCCGTGGTAAGCTGATTTGGCTACAAACAATAAGGTCCAGGGTTCGAATCAGGTCCCGGGTCAGGCCTACAATAAAAATATATTATTAAGTGGCAATGTGTGGGGCAATAGTTCGAAGAGCCGATGGACGTAGGGGTCCCAAGGTGCTAGAATGGCGACCCCGCACTCGAAAGCGCAGTGTTTGTCCCCCCACCAGGTGGACTGACGACATCAAGCGAGTCGCAGGGATTCGGTGGATGCAGAAGGCTTTGGAAGTCCCTACAAAAGGCCTATGTCCTGAAACGGACGTCCATCAGATGATAAAATAAAACTTTCGCATTGATAATCTTAGTCATCATCATCATCATCATCATCATATCAGTCGATGGACGTCCACTGCAGGACATAGCCTTTTGTAGGGACTTCCAAACATCACGATACTGAGCCGCGATTACTCGCGTCGATGTCGCTTCTGCCCGGCCTGAGGCATTTCGTAATCTAGCATGTGGGAATGGATATACCGCCATTCGTCGGTATTCGTCGATAATCTTAGTAAGGATCATAAAAAAAAAACAACGTATTCGTGTCATGAAGTCATAAGCAACAAGTCGTAATAAGTTTTTACTATGTGATCAGAAACGGATAGTCACACTACAGGCGTTTGCGTGCGGGGCCGAGCGAATATTAAATCACGAGCACATCACGTAGCGGCTACATTGCAGATAATTGCGTATCATTTGATAGAGATGCTGTGAAAGTGGTGTGATAGATATGATAGCTTCACTATGAATAAGATGATAGCTTTAAGTCATCATTATCAACCCATATTCGGCTCACTGCTGAGCTCAAGTCTCCTCTCAGAATGATAGAGGTTAGGCCAATAGTCCACCACGCTGGCCTAATGTGGATCGGCAGACTTCACACGGTTTCTTCACGATGTTTTTCCTTCACCGTTTGAGCAATGCACACAACTGAAAAGTTGGAGGTGCAAGGCCCGGACCGGATTTTTTTTTCTTTACAAGTTAGCCCTTGACTACAGTCTCACCTGATGGTAAGTGATGATGCAGTCTAAGATGGAAGCGGGCTAACTTGTTAGGAGGAGGATGAAAATCCACACCCCTTTCGGTTTCTACACGGCATCGTACCGGAATGCTAAATCGCTTGGCGGTACGTCTTTGCCGGTAGGGTGGTAACTAGCCACAGCCGAAGCCTCCCACCAGCCAGACCTGGACAAATGAAGAACATCTCAATCTGCCCAGCCGGAGACCGAACCCAGGACCTCCGTCTTGTAAATCCACCGCGCATACCACTGCGCCTCGGAGGCCGTCAAATTTGAACCCACACCCTCCGGAATCGGAGGCAGAGGTCATATACACTGGGCTATCACGGCTCTTTTGCGGCACGGTGTTTTATCCACAGAATATTCATTTCCTTTTCCATATACGACTTAAATGGGGTCGAAAAATTATGTCAACCTCTTCCATTCTCTCCTATTATTCATCAACTCCTTTTACACTCATATTCTCTTTCACACACTCCTCCATCTCCTCTTTTGGGTCGTCCACTTGCAATTTGAATATTTAAATATTTTGAGAATTATATATAGATGAAGTAAATTCCTATAATTTTATTTAGCAATCGTAAGTTACTTTATAGTATATTAGTATAGTATACTTGAAAGCATGTCTGGAAGCAAACTTCTTCTCTACAGATCAATCATAATTGGCTATTGAATGGGTGGTCTCGCGTGTCACTCAAAATAAAACATCAATCAGAGGCCAAACAACACAATAGAATCCACTTTCACGCCATCTCTATGTAGAATCATACGTTATAATGAGCCTATTGCTTTAATACACAATTATTATAATCCACACTAATAGATATTGATGAGAAAGTCTGCTTTTTTAAGATGTTAATGCGAAAATGTTACGTTTTTAATAAGCTAAACTTTTTTCTAACTTTCCAAATAAATATAAGATTTGCAAAATGATGAGCATAAACAATGTGGTCACTTATTATGAGATATGGCTATAGTTCTTTTAATGCCTTTTTGTGTAACTGTATTTTTTTATAACTAACACCTTTGTGTGTCTAACATAACGAAACGTCAAAACTCACCAGTAGTTTTCGATTAACATGCTTTTTGCTCTAGTTCCTACTTCATCTTTTATCATAGAACTGCCATCGCAGTAAACTGCATCCATATGTAGTTGATGTCCCTTGGACTCCTACGAAGCGTTTCAGTTTGCCTTTGCCTTTGAAAATGCCTTTCCAGCTTCCGTTTTCCCTACCATCTACAATATGGGTATCAAGGCGAGAGTGAATAGGCGCATTCTAGGCAAGCGCGTTCCACCATAGGCCTCAGCCATAATGGCTAAAACCATATCACCATAGACTATCTAACACAAGGATATATCAGTGTCATCATCATCATCATATCAGCCGATGGACGTCCACTGCAGGACATAGGCCTTTTGTTGGGACAAACATCACGATCCTGAGCCGCCTGCATCCAGCGAATCCATGCGACTCGCTTGATGTCGTCAGTCCATCTGGTCGACCAACAAGCTCCATACACCCTGGCCTATTAGGAGAGAGGCCTGGGTCTGTATGAGACTACATATGCGATATTTTTAAGCACGAGCGAAACTGAGGGGCACAGATAATAAATAAATAGTTTGTTATAACGAGATACTCTAGCTGCTTACCGTAATTATTTTACTCATTCGTCGCATTCACTAATGGCCGTAAGTAAATCACAACGGGGGCTGTAAATAATGATATTTCACTCGCGGCGTAATATTTCAAACAGGTATCGTAATAGCATAAAACCCTGAACACATAAACTATCTGTACATATCGATACTCGTAAATAGAGACTTACAAGGTACAAAGCACCTCGCTATAAACTAAACCCACCTACGACTAGTTGTTGGTAAATATTTTTGTAGAATCAGAAGAAAAACGGAATTTCACCATGTACTTACCTAATTAAAAAATATCATAATCATAGTATTCTTGCCATTATTCCACGTGGGCATAATTTGTATAGTTATTAGGATAAGTTGGCATAAGTTCCTTGTATTTTTTCTCAATAAAAAATAAGGTTATAAAATTAAAAAAAAACACCACTACTATATTCTTTATGTACTACTTACAGACGCCCTGTTATAATTAGGTTACTCGCTGATAATATAGCTTTCCATTGGTGAAAGAGTTTATAAAATCGGTCAGTAGCTTCGGAGCCTATTCGTAATAAACAAACAAGTTAACAAAATCACAACAAATAGAAAATCTTGTAACTAAATGTACGATAATAATGTACAAAAATACTCTTCGAGATCAAGCATTAGTAGGATATTGTTTTAATTAACTCAAATAAGAAGAAGCCCCAATAGCTCAATGGTTAAGGTGCCGGACTTATCACAGAGATGTCCTGTTTCGATCCCCGCTCGCTAGACTAATGTCGAACACACTCGTAAATACAGTCTTTTTCGACTAGTTGAAGGAGAATGGAAATATTGGTCATATTTAAAAGATTTCACAAACATTTTTTGAATAAAAAAAAAAAAAGAAAAACGAGTGTGCTTACGACCATATGTTTGAAACTTATTTAGCTCTCCCTCTATGACCGTTCGCGTCATCCAATTACACCTATCGTAACAAATACCAGCTTACTCCCCAAATCAAACGTGCCTAAAGAAATTTTACATCAAAAACATTGCCAAAAGTTTCTATAAACAATAATTTCAAATAGCGTGCTGTTAGTTTGTTACCCCTGCAAGCTAGGCCTTAACCATGCCCAAGTAACGCTAACGGCTTCCTATTAGCAGAGCTTGGGAACTGGGCCGAGTGAACGTGGCACAGACAGGATAAGGAATGGTGGCGTTTGAATACTTCAGATTGTATTGTACTGTATTATTGTTGTCGTGCTTATAACTTATCTGTAGGTGTTATGATTCTATCTTATTGGGTATCGGAATTGCTATTTCATTTCTAATGGTGTTGTTTTGTGAAATAACTAATTCAAACTAAGGACTTTACCTGAGTCGCGAGCAGGGGCGTAGTACCGCCGTATCAGCTATATTAATGTACGGAACCCCGGATTACAGGGGCTAAGTGTGAAAGCAAAAATTAAAATTAGTATTAATATTAATTTAATCCATATTCTCACTTAGGCAATTTCCCGGAGATTTCCGGGAATTGCCGCTTGTCTATTAGGCCCCTCTAACTAATTTTGATACAGGTTCGCTTTCGACGGCCTTCGTAGCACAGTGCGCGGTGGATTTACAAGACGGAGGTCCTAGGTTCGATCCCCGGTTGGGCCGATTCAGGTTTTTTTAATTGGTCCAGGTCTGGCTGGTGATTGTAGTCATAGGTTAAATTGTGTAGAATAAAAAAAACATGGCCTTTCCAAGGCACGCTACGCCATTGGTCGCGAGGATGAAGTGGTAGTATGCAGGTCACATAGTTCGAAGAGCCGATGGATGTTGAGGTCCCAGCGGAAGACCGGAAAGTGTAGGTCGGCTCCTCACTAGGACCGAGGACATCAATTGGGTTGGAGGGAGCCGCTGGGTGCTGGCGACGAGAGGCCGTTGTGTTTGGAAGTCCATGCAGGAGGCCTTAGTCTAGCAGTGGAAGTGCCTCGGCTGATAATAATCGACTTTACCTATATATATATATATAGTTTTGGAATACCCTTCCCAAGTCTGTGTTTCCTGAATATTATAACTTGGGTATCTTCAAAACAAGAGTGAATAGGCACCTTCTAGGCAAGCGTGTCCCATCTTAGACTGTATCTACACTTACCATCAGGTTAGATTATGGTCAAACTCGAGCCTATTTGCATTAAAAAAAAATACTAATAATGGAAAAGATTTGATTGCTTATCGTACTTAAACCTAGTATATCTAACCCAAAGCCGCAGAAACTAACCATTGGCCATCACGGCAGTTGCATTTACGGTCTACGTATCTAATTTTCATCACAAAACAGCTAACAATGCGTTCACAATAAACAGTGAAAGTTTAGGCCAAACATTCCGATCTGATCTGAATGTAATAGGCTCTATCATTGATACAAATAAACAGCTTTGAATACTGATAACCTACGACTAAACAGTTGTTTAGAAACTTCCAATTTAAAGTTTTCTTCGGTATTTATTTATATCAAGAATGAATCTTTATTGACAAATTTGTAAACGAGACAATCGTTTTAAAATAACTTTAAATAGTTTAAAAAACTAAAAAGACGCTTTTAGCATGCACTAAAACTTACAAATATCAGAGTTAAGTCACGTGACTATTTTCGTATTCCTGACGTGTCCAGCGTGGTGGACTATTGGCCTAACCCCTCTCATTCTGAGAGGATACTCGAGCTCAGTAGTGAGTCGAATATGGGTTGATAATAAATGATGATATTAGAGATATTAATGTCAGCTGTCGGCATTTTCTTATACGGTTAAAAATAGTAGATTGTTATACAAGGGGCTAAAACGACCCATTATATACGAGGTATTTTTTGCCCCTAGAGACTGAAATGCTTGTTTAGCCCCGCTGTGGAGTGGTGATATGACAGTGTTTTTGAGCAAGAGTAGTGAAAATACAATTTTATGGCAATTTCTATACAGCCAAGGAATAAGTCACTTTCGTTGGCAAGATGAGAATGTAGACTGTAGACCAATGACAACACCGGCATACAAATCGACCACAATGGGTGATTATGGGCCGATTATTACCCGATTAGGTCCAATCACGACATTTCAGGGTTTTACTGTAACACAAATATGTATTAGTCAATTGTTGTCTCGATAAATTACGCGGTACATGGTTATATTTGCAAGATATATTACGTTTGTTCTATTCACGAGCTTTCAAGATTTCAGCAAATGAAATAATTTAAATTGACTTGGTTTGTTTATAGACGTAAGATTTTTGGAATGCTGATACTAACTAGCATACAACTATATATTTTGAAAGCCTTCGTGGTGCAGTGGTATGCAAGACGGAGGTCCTGGGTTCGATGCCCGGCTGGGCCAATTGAGGTTTTCTTAATTGGTCCAGGTCTGGCTGGTGGGAGGCGTCAGTTTTTTTCCAATTTTTCTGGGAATTGAACCTAAGATTCCTAGATAGATAGATAGATATACTATATTTGCACACCACAAAGACAAATACAAGTGAAATAAAAACATATTAAGAAGGGATCAGCGTACAAAAGGCGGCCTTATCGCTAAGTAGATTTCTTCTAGGCAACCTTCAGTTTTGGAAAACATAAGGACATCAGCAGGTGGTGTAAAACAAAAATAACCATAGTATTAGTAAATCACCATAGTATTAGTATTAGTAATAATTCCTAGCGTTAGTTTTAGGATTTTCTATTTCCTAAATTGGCTCAGATTGCGGTAGGCATCAGAAATTAGAATTGACTATAGTTACCGTCCTAAAAAAGTACTGTATTCGAGTGGTCGTACCTACTGTAAAATGTTTTTTTTTTTCAATAAAAGTTTCAGTTGCAAGCCCGGAGTCAGGAGTTCAAAATGACCAAATTACGTTTGCCGTGTCAACTAGTACCTTAGATTTAATAGTTAACGATAATAGGGCGGAAATGAGTCGATATATTTGTCGTTTCCAGCATCTATATACTTTGCATAATAAACCGTTGCTCTATCGATATCTACGTATCGATACCGATCAGTACCTGCGTGATTAGCGAAAGCCGATAGAAAGGTGGAGGTCATCACGATACGGCGGAACAGACAGACCAGATCTGCCCCACTTACGTATCTCCCGTACTATCTTGTGATTGATTTGACAACGTAAACGGGTACGTTGTCGATATCGATGTTATGCCGTGGGAAGTAATTTGCGCATCACTAATTAAAACTGCTAATGTCGATTGCTTGTTACTCTTTCATGTAAAAATTACTGAATGGATTTGGTTGAAATTTGGAATGTAAATAGATGTAAATATCCTGAATTAACATATATTTTGTACTATACATGTTGTCCCGTAAATAAGACATACTTACAAGGTGATAGCTGATACTAAGGCCTACTAAAATAGCGCAATATATGTTAGCCGAAATTTTACGGTTTTTTAAGTTATATTGATTTTTGTACAACATATTTGAGAAAGAAAATTCCTACCTTCACAGTGCTTCCTTGATGTCAGATATCACCTTGTAAAGTATGTCGTAATATTTACGGGGCACCCTGTATATACGTTTTACTCCAAAAACATCCATGGTTTCCACAAAATTTGTGGAAAACTGAATTTCTAACAAACCTTTCTTTATGATTAATTCATTATTTTTCTTACCTATTAATACATCAACGGCTTAGCACCGCCTCCATACATAAATACCTCATTTGGAAGTCGGTTAAATTATTGTTTTTTTTATATGTTAAGAAGATGAACAATAAGTGATTCACGAAAGCCGAACACTAAATAGGTTAAGAAAGTCGGCGAAGACTAGGCTTCGCGGTTAAATTTATGGGCAACAACAGGTTTTGTTTATGAAATTACCATCTTCTCTACAAATCACCGTTAAATCCTTTCACCGGTTTGTGGTTATTAATAAGGTATTTGTGATTTTGTTAAAACATTGCAATGTTAAACTGACTCGTTGACCCAGTGGTAAATCTATGTGGCTTTCAAAGACAACGTCCTGAGATAGGGGTCTGTAGACTGAAGTATTGGGGTTTTATGCCTTCCCGGAAATTCAGTTGGAAAGTTTTACCTTTTTACATGCTTGGGTAGTATATAGAGCAATCTCAAAGTAGGTACTGTTTCGTAATTGTTACAAACTGGGCATCTTTAAGATGAGTGGTTAGACATCTTTTACGGAAGCGTATTTCTCTTAAGCGACTTCTACACTCTACAACTAAATTATCTCTTATAAATTATATATATAAAATCTAATTATTCTTCTGTACATACGTGTGTTTGACACAGCTCCTAAACGGTTGGATCGATTTGTATGAAATTTTGTGTGTATTTATGACCAATTACCCAATTTGTTACTGGTCCATCAGCAGGTGGCGTCGTGATAAAAGGATGCCATCAAAAACAATACTTGTATTAAACCCAAGTCTCGCAATTCAGTTCTTCTACCGTAAAAAGTTGTGAGATCTATGTAATACCAAGTCGGTTATTTATTCGGTCCCTACATAAATAATCTTCTGTCGTAAGATATTACGTAATTTGCTAACCTACAAGTAACAACATCTTATAGAGACCATATCAATGTTAAGGATCTTTATATAAAATAGATTAACTTAGCCATCGCATCAAAACACAATATATCTCGCAAGTAATACATAATATTATATTCAATAGATATAATTGCTTAGAGCGATTTTTTTTTGCTCGACTTGGCGGGGGCACTGCCGTGCCCCCAGATTTGCCAGTTGAAGTTCAAAAACATTGTATGTCTGTTGAATAAGTTTGATATAAGTGTGTGTGTACACACGATTTTTCTTTCGTCTTTCTTTATATGTGGTCACAAAATAAGTTTGATATAAATACGTGGTAGCGCCTGTAAATAAACTCTGCGCAAAAGCTATATCAACGATCATTGCCAGGTGGTTTAGCACTGTGAAGTCGCAGGTTTTGCGTTGCGCACACGTTTAGAGAATATGGGTGATTGTTATGGGATTGATTGATAGGCTAAAGAAGGTTAATGCGTGCCTCTGTCAGGAATCCAATAATAAACCAAGTAGATGAACTAATTAATGTTTATTAACACACACGAATAATATAACTTTAAGATACATAAAATGCCTTACTTAAGCGGACTGGTTACAATGAATAAAGTAGAACACGAGCGTTGGTAAGGACGAGTTAGGAACGACTGCCTTAACTTAACATCGTAGCGAACGTTCTTACAGAAAATGTTTACATAGCAGTTTGCCTGCTTAGGGTTTACTGCAAACGGTATTTATGATTGAATATAAGGCACGCTACAGAGAAGAAACGATTGTACTACCATATATCATTTTGTCTTAACTAACGTCATTGGTGTAACTACAGGCTGGCATGGCTGGCGAAATGCCACAGACCCATGGCCCGAAGGACAAGGGTGAAAGGGGTTCCAGCGAGGTTAGAAGTAATCTAACATTAATAACTGCTGTTATTGAGTTGAAGAGTTCCATCGTCTGTGTTTCGGCTCCATCATTAGACCGGCTCTAGACCTCTATGGAATTGTAGTGCTTTAAGGTACTTAGTGAAAAAATTAACAAACAAGTTTGTTAATTATATTAGGTGTTTATCCAAAATACTAGTCGTCTATTAGATTTTCGAAATTTCCCCTCGATTTCGCCAGGATGTCAGATCCTGACATGAAGAAAATGGGACCACCCTTCCAAACAAATAATTTTCAGAATTGGTTCACGATTGACGGAAATATCGCTGGCCTTAAAAAAAACATATGTACAAACAGCCGAACATAGAACCTCGTCCTTTTTGGAAGTCGGTTAATAACACTATACTTAAATAATATAAACCTTGACTGAGTTGGTGTTGGGCTCTTCTCGGACCGAGGCGATTTGGAACCCTCGGAACTTTTAAGTTTTCGACTTCAATTACCACCATTAAATTATGACATAACTTGAGTTTTTGAAAGTGCTTGTAAATTAAGCCTTTGAATTTGAACTTACCATGACCATTTTTTGGAGTCCTATCAAATTAATCTATACTAATATTGTAAAGCTGAAGAGTTTGTTTGTTTGTTTGATTGAACGCGCTAATCTCAGGAACTACTGGTCCGATTTGAAAAATTCTTTCAGTGTTAGATGGCCCATTTATCGAGGAAGGCTATAGGCTATATATTGTCCCCGTACTCCTACGGGAACGGAAACCACGCGGGTGAAACCGCGCGGCGGCAACTAGTTGTGTATAAAGCCTCAATAGCTCAATGTTAAAAGGGATTCAAGCAGAGAGATCATGAATTCAAACCCCGCCTGTAGGACTATTATGGTAGTCTGGTACTAGATTACAGTTACATCTGATAGTAAGTGATGATGCAGCTTACGGTGAAACTTAGAAGATGCCTATTCACTTAATGCTTTACTACTTTGTAGTTAATATTATTAACTATGTGTCTTACAAGACTTTCTTGTTGCGATTCAGCGCGTGAAATTGGTTTCCTACTTGGGTATCCCAATTTTAGCAACTTTCTTTATTTTATTTTGAAGTATTAAAAAAAAATCCTCAATAGCTCAACGGTAAGAGCGGTTGGACTCATCACCGAAGGGTGGTGGTTCGATCCCCAGAGCACAGTCTTTCCCGACTAGTTGGAGGGGAACGGTAATATTGGTCATATTATACCTAATAAAAAAAATTATGCATTTTTTTTCTCCATATTAAAGATTTAAGCAGTAGGGATCTATAATACTACCATAATGAAATATAGGATGTTTTTTTGCTTAAAATATGTATTTTTATTGTTACAGGCAAAAGAAAAGAGCAATCGAGAAGATTTGAAAACAGATATACAACATCGGAAAGAAACTTATTACAGGGTAAGTATTTACATGTGCCTAATTTTATAAAGAGGAAACATTTGTATTTTTTGTTTTTGTATGTAACGAACAAAAACTACTAGCCCGATTTGAAAAATTCAACCACTAGATAGCTACATTATCAGAGAGTAACATATTTTATCCCGTATTCCCTCAGACTAAATACATAAGGACTAGTATCGCACACAAATTCACGAACAAATTTTTCTGCCATTTTCTAAGGAAAACGAGCTTAGATTTCATACATATGTTATATTAAACTAGCAGTTTTTGTTTGTTTTTTACACCATTTAACTACAGAAAAAGTATTTTTACGGAGGTTTTTAACCGACGGACACGATTGTAAACTATGAAACATCGATTCTATAGAGACAGTGTTTATAATCGCATAAGATCGTTGATCATATACTTTGATAGAAAAATAATGTCTTGTGAGGCAGGTCTTTATTTAATTAGTCTGAGCGTATTCCTATAGAACTCGGAACTACGCGAGTGAAACGGCGAGGTTCTGCGATATCTACTTAATAATATATTGAAGACTACAACTGTAGTCTTTGATTATATAATGATTTATTTATTTTGCTATCATCCGCGAAAATTCGGCGAACCCATGCGACAACGTCACCCAGGTCCGACAAAATACTCTCTACGTACGTTTCACCCCGAAACCGGAGCATCCTCAGGAGATGTTGACTCTACAACGTGCAATTGCAAAGTGTCGTTTTCGACCTTTGCTTCGTCTTTTATAGACCAAAAAGTAGGTGGGGCAAGAGGTGGGCGTTGCCAAGATACTCATAATATAAGCGATTTATCTCGCATCGCATTCGAACATTTTTATTAGTGGTGACTTCGATAACTCTATTTGTTCATTTAATAAGGTAATTTCTGACTTATTATGTTTTATTATTTCTAATTGTTCCAAAACGCATAGTCGTAGGCCTTTATTGCAAGTGTGTAAAATGTCATACATATGATTATCTGCCAGCTTATGGCCAGTATCTAGGAGATGCTTTGCAAAGTGCGACCTTTGTGGACGGTCATTTCGAACAGCGGATATGTGTTCCTTGTAACGTGTATCAAAATTCCGACCGGTTTGACCAATATATGTTGCATTACATTCAGAACATTGCAATTTATATACTCCCGATTTATGTTGCTTTTCTAGTTTATCTTTACCATTGCAAATATTTTTGAGAGAGTTATTTGTTCTGAAAGCCACATTTATATCATGCTTTCTAAGTGTTTTTGCAATACATTCCGACACTGGACCAAAGTATGTTAGACTAGCTTTAAATTTTTTAGGTTTTTCTAATGGAATTCCATAAAGTTCTTTTCTAATCAACACCAATTGTTTCTTATTGATTATTCTATTCACAATATTCGGGTTATATCCATTCGAAATGGCCATGCGATATATTATATTTAATTCCTTGTTATACTGATCCCTAGTTAGAGGAATGGACATCAGTCTATGAACATAACTATGGAAAGCTGCTAATTTATGTTGCCATGGATGACAAGATGAAGCTGGTATGGTTATATCTGTATATGTTGGCTTACGATAAATCCCAAAGTGATGTCTATTATTAACTCTAGTGATTGTTACATCAAGGAAATTTAAAGAATTATTCTGTTCTATTTCTAATTTGAATTTAATTTTTGGGTGCAAATTGTTTAATTTATCTACAAAGACATCCAATTGTCTGTCCGTTCCAGTCCAGCATATAATTATATCGTCTACATATCGATAGTAATATAAAATGTGATTATTTTTAACAATATTTTTATTTTCAAAGTCATCCATAAATATGTCAGCCAGTAAGGGACTCAAAGGTGATCCCATAGCTAGCCCTTCATTTTGCTGGTAGTAATCATTATTAAATCTAAAATAATTTTGTTCCATACATATATGTGTTAACTCAATCAACTCTGCCATTTCAGTAGGATGCGTTTTATTTATTTCTAACAATTTATTTAAAATGTCCAGTGTTTCGTTTACTGGAACATTAGTAAATAAGCTATCGACATCTAATGATATTAATTTACAAAAGTTAGGTAAATCTATATCCTTGATTTTGGTGACTACACTGTCACCAAAATCAAGGATAAAAAAAATCAAAATCAAGGAAAAAACACTGTTGAACTAGTCACCAAAATCAAGGATATAGATTTACCTAACTTTTGTAAATTAATATCATTAGATGTCGATAGCTTATTTACTAATGTTCCAGTAAACGAAACACTGGACATTTTAAATAAATTGTTAGAAATAAATAAAACGCATCCTACTGAAATGGCAGAGTTGATTGAGTTAACACATATATGTATGGAACAAAATTATTTTAGATTTAATAATGATTACTACCAGCAAAATGAAGGGCTAGCTATGGGATCACCTTTGAGTCCCTTACTGGCTGACATATTTATGGATGACTTTGAAAATAAAAATATTGTTAAAAATAATCACATTTTATATTACTATCGATATGTAGACGATATAATTATATGCTGGACTGGAACGGACAGACAATTGGATGTCTTTGTAGATAAATTAAACAATTTGCACCCAAAAATTAAATTCAAATTAGAAATAGAACAGAATAATTCTTTAAATTTCCTTGATGTAACAATCACTAGAGTTAATAATAGACATCACTTTGGGATTTATCGTAAGCCAACATATACAGATATAACCATACCAGCTTCATCTTGTCATCCATGGCAACATAAATTAGCAGCTTTCCATAGTTATGTTCATAGACTGATGTCCATTCCTCTAACTAGGGATCAGTATAACAAGGAATTAAATATAATATATCGCATGGCCATTTCGAATGGATATAACCCGAATATTGTGAATAGAATAATCAATAAGAAACAATTGGTGTTGATTAGAAAAGAACTTTATGGAATTCCATTAGAAAAACCTAAAAAATTTAAAGCTAGTCTAACATACTTTGGTCCAGTGTCGGAATGTATTGCAAAAACACTTAGAAAGCATGATATAAATGTGGCTTTCAGAACAAATAACTCTCTCAAAAATATTTGCAATGGTAAAGATAAACTAGAAAAGCAACATAAATCGGGAGTATATAAATTGCAATGTTCTGAATGTAATGCAACATATATTGGTCAAACCGGTCGGAATTTTGATACACGTTACAAGGAACACATATCCGCTGTTCGAAATGACCGTCCACAAAGGTCGCACTTTGCAAAGCATCTCCTAGATACTGGCCATAAGCTGGCAGATAATCATATGTATGACATTTTACACACTTGCAATAAAGGCCTACGACTATGCGTTTTGGAACAATTAGAAATAATAAAACATAATAAGTCAGAAATTACCTTATTAAATGAACAAATAGAGTTATCGAAGTCACCACTAATAAAAATGTTCGAATGCGATGCGAGATAAATCGCTTATATTATGAGTATCTTGGCAACGCCCACCTCTTGCCCCACCTACTTTTTGGTCTATAAAAGACGAAGCAAAGGTCGAAAACGACACTTTGCAATTGCACGTTGTAGAGTCAACATCTCCTGAGGATGCTCCGGTTTCGGGGTGAAACGTACGTAGAGAGTATTTTGTCGGACCTGGGTGACGTTGTCGCATGGGTTCGCCGAATTTTCGCGGATGATAGCAAAATAAATAAATCATTATATAATCATGATGAACTTCCGCAAAGTAACGCCTGCTTCTATCCAATATGTAGTCTTTGATGTCAGATTAATTGATTATATCTAGATATTTTTGTAATTGCCTCGTTTGTGTTGTGATAAACTGCTTTGAGAACAAATAATAAATTTTAGGGCTAATCCTTTTGAAAAAAATCACCCACTATCATTTTAAGTTTAAGTGTTTTCTGTTGCGGCTTGCGTTCCAGGAGGTGCCGTCTGACGGAGACTCGGCGGTGTCCTCCGCGCCTGCCTCCCTGTCGCCTCAGCCGCTCAACGAGATGTGGGTCAGTATCAAGTGCATCTCGCCAACCCGCGTGGTGGGTGTAGGCTCCATATCCACACTCCTATATATGGCCTAGCAAAGACAAATATCGTAAAGAGGAATAGCCAAAATATCGACCAATAGCAGCAGGGTCCCAGTCCCAAATTCGTCCAAACGCAATGATAGAGATAGCGATATTTCCGGTTGCGCGCTATTGGTTGACAATTTGTCTATTTCTCATCACCATATATATCGTTTGGTCGCGTGTATGTTGTGTAGTGAGGCTTTAAATTAGGCTGATAATGATGATAACAAGTGTTTGTTCTATAATTAGGTAATTTTCTAAAAAACATATAAAATTATATGTTTTGTTCTGTAATAGCCCAGCTGAAATAACCTTTGCCTTTGATTCGTAGGGCGTAGGTTCGAATCCGGTCCGGGGCACGCACCTCCAACCATTTAGTTATGAGCATTTCAAAAAATTAAATATAACGTGGGTCAATTGGTGAAGGAAAAACATCATAACCTGCATACCTGAGAATTTTCTCAATTCTCTATGTGTGTGAAGTCTGCCAATCCGCATTGGGCCAGCGTAGTGGACTAGCCTAACCCTCTTATTTTAAGAGGAGACTCGTGCTCAACAGTGCGCCGAATATGGATTGTTAGGTGTTCACAATAGCAAATTATGTGGTAGGTACCTCATGTTTTTGTATACTGCTCTTAGGTACATACTTAAACCCCTTATTGGTACCTACTTACGTGTAATTTCTATAATCGCATAGATTCATCAGCATCATACTCATTCCGTGCATAATTGTACGTAAACAATCCTTCCCCAACAATTACTTAGTGATATAATCATGTGAGTAATATTAATAGACTAAGAGCAAGTGGCATTTTTTCAGACCCGAACTGGTTTTAAAAATTATTTTATCAATAGAAAGCTACATTATCAGCGATTCACATAGGTTATATTTTAGCTCATCATCATCATTCTCAACCCATATTCGGCTCACTGCTGAGCACGAGTCTCCTCTCAGAATGAGAGAGGTTGGGCCAATTATAGTCCACCGTGCTAGCCCAATGCTGATTGGCAGACTTCACACACGTAGATAATTAAGAAAATTATTAGTTATGCAGGTTTCCTCACGATGTATTTCCTTCACCGTTTGAGACACGTAAACTTTAATTTCTTAAAATACATTTTGAGAACAAGAAGAAGAAGAAGAAATACTTTCCTGCACACAAAAATATAATTATAAATTAAAACATTAAAAACATAAATTAAACTTAGCATGCAAAGGCGGCCTTATTACTATAAGTAATCTCTACCAGGCAACCCCTGACGAGAGAACTTGCGAAGAAAGAGCGGGAAGGTGCAATACATTGTATGTAATTATATATAATGAGGTGCATGCCCCGGACCGGATTCGAAACTACGCCCTCCGGAATCGGAGGCAGAGGTCCACTGGGCTCTCAGATATTTTATAGAGCCATGATGTTTTATCTATGGGAACGCGAAGTATACGGGTGAAACCACGGGACGCAACTATCAAACGAAGCAAGACGATAGCGATCTGCGAGTGCGCAGATATCGTTAAACAATATCGATCATGAGAATAGAAGTGTCGCGACCTTGCAACTCATGAGAGCACATCGCAAATGCCGCGTTGCGATACGTGTCACCCACTAAACTATAGGCGCCGCTGCTTGCGTCACTGCTCCATTGTTGTGTAGGGTGACCAAGCTGCTACGTATCAATTATCATAATTTATTGATTTTATGGGCCTCATAAGAAGGCTCAGAGTCACACAGCGAGCGATGGAACGAGCTATGTTAGGAGTATCTCTGCGTGATCGAATCAGAAATGGAAGATCCGCAGAAGAACCAAAGTCACCGACATAGCTCAACGAGTTGCGAAGCTGAAGTGGCAATGGGCGGGGTACATAGTTTGAAGAGCCGATGGACGTTGGGGTCCCAAAGTGCTGGAATGGCGACCCCGCACTAGTAAGCGCAGTGTTGGTTGACCCTCCACCAGGTGGACTGACGACATCAAGCGAGTCGCAGGGATTCGCTGGATGCAGGTGGCTCAGTATCGTGATGTTTGGAAGTCCCTACAAAAAGCGTATGCAGTGGACGTCCATCGCCTGATATGATGATGATGATGTTTGTTTTTAACCAACTTTAAGAGAAGACAAAGGGTTATGATTTAAGCAGTTGAGTTAGAGTCAAAATTTATTTACTGGATGTTTATGTTATCTGAGAAAGTTTATATTTTTATTCGCCAATTCAGTTGTTTATTGAGTTTTAGAAATGTATCTGTAGAAATCAGTAATGATGATTAGTTAGGTCGCAGTCCTAATAAAAAAATAATTATGTGACATAAATAAGTAAATAACTGAGACATAGAACTCTGTCTATGTCTCAGTTATTTATTTATATATTTACTTATATAGTCAGTATAAGACTACTGACGAACTCTATGATGAGTCAACCTTGAATACAATGAGCCATTTAAAAGAGAAGGAATTTAGAGATTACAAGTATTACGCTGCTACATTAAGGGTTTAGGAACTTGTTATTGTTTGTGCTTGTCAAATTCAGTAGGCATTTATACAAGCATATTTGAAAAGTCAAGCAATAGTAGTGACTAGTGACTCTAATACAGAATCAGAGAGCTCAGAATGAGTTCTAGATCACAATGTTAATGATAACAACCAAAAGTTACCTATAATATCATAACAAAAAGAGATCGTTCTAACTCAAACTACCGAGTAAAACAACGCAAAAGCGCTTAGCACGATTAGTTGAATCAACGAGCATCCATCCATACATATAGCTGATACACAAGATGTTTTATATTATAAACTTAACAAACGTATTCTTTGAGCCCGCTTTGAATATGATGCATATGGAATGTACTAAAACATATTAGAACGGAATTATAACTTACAATATCTGCGCAGCTACGCATACTTCAGAGCGGACTGGAAGTGCGCATCCCTTATGCTTGCCACTCACCACCCAATAAGTCCACGTGCCTGCAGCGCTAACGGGAGGACATCCGATAAAATTGATCGTGTATCATCGATCAGTGTTGGACACGAAGCCCATGTGCCAGCAGCGCTGCGTTGATCGACAACACACGATCAGTTTTATCGGATGTTCTGCCGTTAACGCAGATACGTTGATTTATTGGAAGGTGGGTGGCTAGCATTACCTTTTCTCTCAAAAAGTTCAAAGTGTTTATTAAACGCAAGCTTTTGGGAAAGGCTTATTATAGTGTTAATGATTATATTAATGATAAAAAAGCTTGGCGTTAAACTGTAATATACGACTGTGTGCTTAGTTTTAAATAAGTTTGTAAACAAAAAAAAAAACCTTGGCTGAGTTTGTTGTGGGCTCTACTCGGACCAAGGCGCGTTTGGAACCCTCGTAACTTTAGTTTTAAGTTTTCGACTATTATTACCACCATTATATTAAATTAAACTATGACATAACCTTGACCATTCAAAAGTGCTTGTAAACTAAGCCTAATTGAAATAAATGAATTTTGACTTTTAAGCCTGTAGCCAAGTGGCAAGTCGATTCTCTTTCTACGCTAGCTAACACTTCGAAAACTAGAAAAATGTACGCTAATGATATCTTGATCATGTGACCAGTCGATAGCAAATGTCAATGTAGAAAGAGAAGCGACGTACCACTTGGATATAGAGGCTAATTAGAAAGTCTCCCAACCTTGAGACTAGTCTCACAATCGTCGATCGCGCGGTGTCCACAGTCGTGCGGGCAGTGCCGGAGCGCGGCGGAGCGGGCGGCGGCGGCGGCGCGCGAGTGCACGCGGCTGGCGGACGCGCTGCGCGACGCGCGCGACCAGCTCGAGCTCATGGAGTTCCGATTGCTCGAGTTGGAGGACGCAGCTCCGGATAAGGTGAGCTTGTGACTAGTGGGTGTGCACCTTTATTTTACAGTGGTCTAAATTGATAGACTGATTTTTTTTGACGAACGTGAAACTACTGGTTACTCATCAGTGTAATTTTACAGTGACTTTTTGACATGTGTAAGTGTTCATCAGTGTAGTGGATTTACATAATAGCCCAGTATATGATGTTTTTCTTTTTCTGAACTTCTGTGTGCAATGAAAAAAGAACGAAAAAAATGTTCATAATAACAAAAAATACATGTGTTAGAATTATGTTACCTAAAAAAACAATATTTCTTTCCGTTTAATATAATTATTATGAAGGATGAAGAATTTAGTGAAGTTAAAAACAATAAATTGTTTAAGTAGTTGAGTATTGTGACACAAGAATTTTCCCACTCTAATTTCAATAATTTTCATCAAGTGAGGAAATTACCTAAATCCTTCTTTATTATAGAGTTCAAGATCTTGAGTTAGAGAGTATTTATTATCACTTTCAATTCCTTGTGTTTAATGACTTTGGTAAGTGATATGAGAATTCAATTTCAATTTATGTTTTATTTTTATAGAATTCTAAACAAGCACTTATAAAAAGGTTTGTCCAGTGAATAGTGAGTAATGACTCAACCACTGTTTTCATATGCAGATTTCTTAAAGAAACTTAAAAAAGGAACGTTACAATTTGTAATTTTAAATTTTTGTCCTATGTCTTTTGTGTGTAGACAGAAACTTTTGCATAATAATCTTCGTCATATTGATAATTCAGTGTTATGTCCACTTGAGCAGTGATGTGTAGGTTAACTTCTTAGATTACAGAGAGTTCCAAAGTGCACTATTAGATTGATTCATCAAAACCAAATGTTTAAATTAGTATAAAATTTCTAAAAACCCTTTATTTGGTAGTTTAAGTTAAATACAATTTATATCTCTATAAAAATATAAATATAAATTTTATTTATATCTCTCTAATTATAATAATAATTACGTAGCCATGTATATTTAATATTACCTACTATAAATCTACGTCTTTTATAATTTATTTATAATATAATATACAAAGCAAAATTCTAGTGTAGTTATCAAGTTTTTGTAAATTAGGTAAGTAGATACAATTTAAATAAATATGATACGACTTTGAGCTAAATCTTAAATTAATTACCATTTAATTATTAATACAAAAATACTACAATAACATTGTTATGAACACGCTATCGGAAGCTAGTTTATTTTGTTACAACCTACTTTAAAATATGTAGTTTATGTTAATGACTTGAATATTTTCGTAGATACGTAAACAGGTAGATAGTTCTAGTTGTATTATGGTTTTTTTTTTCAATTCTTTCTTTCTCTGCGTGTGTGAAGTCTGCCAATCCGCATTGGGCCAGCGTGGTGGACTATTGGCCTTACCCCTCTCATTCTGAGAGGAGACTCGAGCTCAGCAGTGAGCCGAATATGGGTTGATGGCGTTTCAATTCTTTAAAAGTTAGCCCTTGAGCCGTGATAGCCCAGTGGATATGACCTACGATTCCGAAAAGTGTGCGTTCGAATCCGGTCCGGGGCACCTCCAACTTTTCAGTTGTGTACATTTTAAGAAATTAATATCACGTGTCTCAAACGATGAAGGAAAAACATCGTGAGGAAACCTGCATACCAGAGAATTTCCTTAATTCTATGCGTGTGTGAAGTCTGCCAATCCGCATTGGGCCTATGTGGTGGACTATTTGCCTAATCCCTTTCTTGCTGAGAGGAGACTCGATCTCAGCAGTGAGCCGAATATGGGTTGATAATGATGATAAGTTAGCCCTTCTAAAATTACTGAATCGATTTTCGTGAAAATTAACCAATTTGGACTTACATGAATTTTTCAAAAAAAAAACAGAATTTGTTAATATATAACGTAGTTATGAGGTTTGAAAACCTCCTCCTTTTTAAAAAATTTGGATATAAAGATTTTTTATTAACAACCTCCTTTAACTTCCAGTGCAAGAACTATTAAAAACCGTTCAGTCGTTCCTCAGGTTAGCTCAGACAAACAAACAGACAAAAACACTCGGGCAAACACTACCTCTACTACCAGTAATTATAAAAAAAACCTCTTTACTGTTTAGTAAACAAATTGCCAGTTAATCTTTTGTCCTAACAGCCTTAAACTGAAGGCTTTGACTATTGGACCGAGTGTTACCTAGATTCGTATAATATAAATTAAACCTATTTTTTTATTAGTTTAGTTGTCGGCATCTTAACAAGATGAACAAAAAGTTTAACGACGTTTATCAATTCCGTTATTTTTTTCCTACTCTAGTTAGTTACTATCTAGGTTTTAATTTCCGCACTTAAGTCGTGCATACAATTTAAAAAGAAAGAGGTAACTATTTTCCAATTATCGAAAAAAATAATCGTTTATTTCAAGTAGGCTTGCTTTTTAACCGACTTCAGAAAGGAGCAGCCAGGTCGGTTCTCTTTCTACGATCGCTAACGCTTCGAAAACTATAAAAATGTATGAAAATGACATTTGCTATCAAAAGGTCACGTGATCAAGATCAGTCATTCCCATACAGTTTTCTAGTTTTCGAAGCGAAAGATTTTAGCGATCGTAGAAAGAGAATCAACGTACCACTTGGCTAGGGGAGCATGTTCTCAATTTGACCGGTATGTTTTTTTTTTAATAAAACAAGTCAAGTTTGTCTATTTGTAGTCTTTACCATTTACCTACCACCGGTTCGAAAGGTGAAAGATAGGAAAAGGTAGGTTCAATATCCATAGATGAAAAGAATATGACCAGATTTGCTAATAGAATCAATATTTGTTACCTGTTACCTCCCAAAGCCAGCATTGTCCAAACTCCAGAATTAGCTACTTTAGCAAGAGCAAGAGCTGACAAACTTTTAGATATTATCCAATAACAAAGTTTTGGCTGTCACAGGCCTATAATAAATATTAAGAACCTATATTCGGCTCATTGTTGAGCACGAGTCTCCTCTTAGAATGAGAGAGTGTACGCTAATAGTCCATCACGCTGGCCCAATTGGTAGACCTTTGCTTCACGATGTTTTTCCTCCATCAGTTTAAGCATGTGATATTTAATTCCATTTAAGACCTTATATGCCCGCTATCAATCATATTATATTGATTTTTGTTTAGAATCAATCAAGTCAGTGACTAAATATTCAATTGAATGGTCCAATATGGATCAAGTCAAACAGGACACGCAATAACTTAAGTACAGGAAGTCCGAATGACGAACACTTTATGTATTTGGTTTGCGTCGAGCGAATGACTTGTCTTTATAGCTGTGCGAAGCGGGTATTATGTCAGACACTGACGATCAAGTAAGCTCTCATGCCTGCAGCGCTAACGGCTTGACGTCCGATAAAACTGATCCTGTGTTGGTTGCGATGTACATGACATCATGCCGATCGCGACCAACACACGATTATTGGATAGAAGCAGGCGTTACTTTGTGGAAATTCATGATTATATAATGATTTATTTATTTTGCTATCATCCGCGAAAAGCTGACAAACCCACGCGTCAACGTCACCCAGGTCAGACAAAATACTCTCTACGTACGTTTCACCTCGAAACCGGAGCATCCTCAGGAGATGTTAACTCTACAACGTGCAATTGAAAAGTCAACATTCCGTAGAGAGTATTTATTATATTAGGTGAAGTTGTCGCATGGGTTCGTCGGCTTTTCGCGGATAATAGCAAAATAAATAAATCATTTACACGATTAATTTTATCGAACGTCAAGCCGTTAGCGCTGCAGACATGTCAGATTACTTGATCTTGTATTCTTTCACTATTGGAAAGCTACACTAACCTCGAGTGTCATAGGCTATATTTTATCCCGAACGAAAACCGTGTGGGTAAAACCACGCGGGGTCTACTAGTAACCAATAAATAAACACACGGGGGAGTGGGATGTAGTAGCACCTGTTTCAAATACGCTATTCAGAATATGCGTAGCTCAAAATGCACAGGCGTGCGTTTCCGCAAACAGCACGTAGGTGACGTACCGACACGTAGATCCTCTACTACGCATAGTGCAGCCTACGCACGTATCTATTAGCATCGGAGCATCCTCATTTCTCTATTCTAAAGGTCGGTGCATATCTGGCCATCGATATAAATCGTTAGATGGGCCCCTTCATATTAAAGAACGCACAATTTCATGTCATTATCCAAAGACGTGCACGCACATCTCATTTTAGTACGTAACATGCTGTGAGTGGATGTGGACTTAAAAATATTTACTGTTTTTTTTTTTTATTTTAATATCTTATTTATGCCTTAGTGTTCATTTTGGAAGTGTAAAAACACAAGCCACAACATGAATAAAGAGAAATGTGTTACGAGTGATGACGTACTCAATGTGCGAAACCAATGACAATTCCGCGACGCTTTGAGGCCCGTCTAACGATCTACGATCGATGTATCTGACTACAAGTAACACATTTGTTTGTATCAAACTATTGTTACATTAAAACCAATACTTAATACATCTCTCTCTCCAGTCCGTTCCTCATGATTGAGGATCGTGAACACTCCCTTGGCGAGTAATCTTAAATATTTTTAACCGACTTCAAAAAAGGCAGTGATTCTTCGTTCGGCTGTATGTATGTTTTTTTAAACATGGATTAATATTGTAACCTCAATTTTCTTTAAAATAAGTTATCACTTAAAAGTTCTAATCTAAAGTTCTAATTTAAATTCACTTTACTTTGAAGAAAATTGAGGTTTAAATCTTAATCCATGTTTATAAATATAGCCGTAGCTAGGACAATGCTCCTCCATCGTGTACTATTAAACCATTTGCTCCTCTGTGTCATCGCGACCCCATTTATTGTCTCTAAGTTTTCTACTGCCCCCCTAAAAGTCTGAAATGCTCACAAGAAAGCGTTATTGTCCACATTAAGAATGTGTTTAAATAACGCGACAGTTAACAGATACAAATAACAAGCCTACATTATGGTTGTTGTACTTATGGCATTCGTTTTAAAATGGTTGCATTCCTTCAGTCACAGAACCTTGCACTGATGTAAATATTGTGACGCGAGACTGTGACCAGGGTTATAAAATATTCTATTTATTCATGTGTCAATAAGCAATCGTGACTTTTAGCATTAGAAGGTGAACAGATTAACGTGATAGTCTGAGAGCCCGTGAACCCCAGACCTTCATCTGAGTAAGAATACTACTTTTAACGCTTATGCGCAGCTTAAGTTCTGGGCTTAAGCTTAAGCTCTTTGTTCTGTGGATCCTACAATATAGCAAATTATAAAGTTTGGACTCTGGTAGCTTTGAACATAAGAGTTTTGATCCAAAATTGTCCAAGTATAAAATGTATTTTGACGGCCTCCGTGGCGCAGTGGTATGCGCGGTGGATTTACAAAACGGAGGTCCTGGGTTCGATTCCCGGCTGGGCAGATTGAGATTTTCTTAATTTGTCCAGGTCTGGCTGGTGGGAGGCTTCGGCAGGGCTAGTTACCACCCTACCGGCAAAGACGTACCGCCAAGTGATTAAGTGTTCCGGTACGATGCCGTGTAGAAACCGAAAGGGGTGTGGATTTTCATCCTCCTCCTAACCAAGTTAGCCCGCGTCCATCTTAGATTGCATCATCACTTACCATCAGGTGAGATTGTAGTCAAGGGCTAACTTGTAAAGAATAAAAAAAAAATGATTTTTTTTGATATTTTGTACCGGTACAGCATGGCCCCTGTATGCCGCTTAAATAAGCGGACAATGATTATTATGAATGAAAACTTTAAAATATAAGCAACTTCTTAATCAAGGGTATTCATACATTACGACTATCAAAAACTCAAACAATTCTGTGACTCATTTGTACAAAAAACTATACTTATTAATCTAACGGGCTTGGTTTTGTGATTGTCCATTAGTTAACGGCCCTTAGTTGGGAAAAAATACGCATTTACTTTGTTTACTCGAGCGGAGGCCGCGAGAATCTTAGGTAGTGACAAACGTACCAACTTGCGAGTCGGTTGCCGACCATCCGACCATGTCGCCTGTCGGACGTAATAATTAAGGTCGACCTGACCAGCCGCTGTATTGCAAGATTTGTGGATTTCATTGTAATAGTTAATACTGAATGCAGTAAAAATTTATTCTATTTTAAACTACTAATATAAGACATTTCAAGAAAAAAATAGGTAGGTAAAGCAATGACAATAAATAATTGTCTTTATAGTATTTGAGGTTGAATTTGCCATATGTAAAACTTTAGTTACTAATACGAAAAAGGCTATCTCTTTACAATATACAAACTATGTATATTTGGCTTTTGTAACCAAAATTCTATTTTTTGGAAAGCATTGTCATAATCTAAAAAATTGTGCATTTTAATAAATTCATCACCTTTAACTAACAAGATATTTTTCTTTTGTAATTTACATTCTTGGTAAAATGGTGGGTCGCCAGTGGGTGGGTTTGACCATGGCCAGTTATCAATGTACCTACTGACCTAATAGTCCTATATAACCTATAGTTACTTTTCTATTTAGTGAGCTTCTTTCTTAAATTAGTAAAATATCATGCATACGAAAGGCAAAATATGATCGGGTTATAAACAAAATTGGTGCTACCAAATCGGATCGTGTGTTACAATCCGACTTAGCTTGATAGAATCGAAAGGATATTGTACCAAGGTCGCAGCTCGTAGGAAATTAATCTCGTCAGACATTACTGTGTTTACGTAACACGACAGTAACGTCGATGTCTTTGTTTATGTTGTGCCTGTGTGTATAATTACCATAAAAATGTGATTGCGAATTTTTTGTATAGCTGTCTTGTTTACGTATTTGTACGCTTAATTGACAAGTGACATGCTTGACTCACTATTGGCTTCTACATTTTAATATTTTTACCATTACCATGTATTATTTAGGGGGACGGGGAATTTTTACTGATGACGATACATTCAATCTGCATATTTACCTTTTAGTTGAAATAAATTACTAACTACTTTAAAGAGTTGTTTCTTCACATCGTCACAGATTAGTGATATGCTATCTACGATAACTATCTCGGTGCATTCTTAGGAGATATCAAAATGCTACTAGGTGATGTGATACATCTCAGAAGATCGGGCATCGATTAGTCAAACTGCTTGAGTCTTAGCCCTCGCGGTATTCGGCTGCGAGGGTAAGGTGCAATAGGGTAGCGACAGAGGAGCGGGTGACAGGCGCATTCTTCATTCATTCTTGCCTTTTCCACATCTGTCGTTCCCCTTCGTCGTCATGCCCTGCTTCCCTGTACCACGCAGGCGAAGAAAAAGGGCAGGTTGCTTACATTGATAGCGTATGGAGGTTGAAGCTAGTATATTATAAGTAGGATTACTTGTAAATGTTACGGTTTTAAGGTTATGGTTAACTGTGAAATTACAAATTGAAGGGTGCAAAGAAAATTATCAAGAGGAGTGTTTCTAGCGAGTGTCCACTGTGAATGGTTGCTGAGTTATATGCGATAGATTTCAATAAAAAAAAAAAATAAGTGATGGTTTTCCACATAAACTCAGAAGGACTTGTTCTGTCAACGATTATAAATATAACTTATAAAAATTAATTCATGTTTTTTTTGAGAAACGTGACATCGGAATAACAAATAACATTTTTAACAACAACTTTTTAATAAGACTTGCGCTTGACCACGGTCTCACCTGATGGTAAGTGTAGATATGCCCTAACGTGGAGCGTGCTTGCCTAGATGATGCCTATTTACTCCTCCTGTTTTAAACTACGTTAAATAGTTAGAAACCAAACGACAGATAATCACACAGATCGACCCACAAGGAGGTGTACATTTTTGGCGCTACCATTTCCTCTTTCCGTCCGCATGCAATTAAAGTCTATTTATGTTCGCCAGTGTACCGTAATCTCGTATCACATGGCGAAAAGTACTCTCGATATCTATATCGCGTCGATTCTTTGAAGGAATTTTAATATTTCCTTCCTATAACTCGAAAGTCCAGTTTGAATTGTGTTTCGTATAAAACATCAAAAATAAAAGTTAACAATAAATGATCCGACGAAGATATTCAGACATAATAATTTTGCCAGAGTATATATTTACGTATTTGTTTTTCTATTTTGCGAAACAAGCAGTTCTAAACTAAGAGCCCTTGAAGCCAAGTGTCTGGCAAAAGGATATCATTTCCAATATTATGCCGATAAAAATATTAAAAAAATCAGTGTAGACGGATGAGGGCCTGGATCCTTAAAACCTGTTAGGTACCTCCGCAAAGCCACCACGGTCCAAACTCCATAACTAGCTACCGTATTACTTGGTGTGGTAGTTTATGGTAGGAGCATGAGCTGACAAATTTTCAGCTTTTATAAAATGACGAAGGTCTGGGGTTCACGGGCTCTCCGTCTATTGGACCAGGAGGTCTATTCTGTAATGATGTTTTGTATAACTCGCAAGTGCGAGTTTCGAATTCATCTCTCTCTCTCTGTCTAACATGATACTATAGACAGAAAGCGATGTGAGTTCAAGCTCACATTGTCGAAGTGATAAAAATATCGTTACAGAATAACCTCCCTGATGTATGGAAATACATCGCTTATAACAAAGTAACACTTCACATGACATATTCAAATATTCACAGATAGACACACATAATCGAGCAAAGGGAATATATTTCTCACCGAAAAATGGTGGTGTACCCGCCTATTTCCCCTCCTTTTTAAGACCTTTTTCGAAATCTGCGGTATCAATTTCCTAAAATACATCCTAATTTTTAATGTAGCTTTAACACAGGCTCGTGCCTTATTAAGGGTTAAGTTTGACTGTTTGAAACTGATATTCAAATATTGAAATATATATTGGATAATTCTTCTGAACAAAGCAACGTGAGCAAAATAAGCGTACCTCGTAATACTTCCCCAAACGTACTTTATCACAAAAATATCTTCTACGAAATAGTGTTATCCCATTCACAATGACTTCTACAGAACGGGATGGCACTAAAATAACTGTAATTTCAGTTTAGAACTAGTGCGTAATTTGTGCGAATTACCGGCACTGTCTTTGTGTTCCAAGAACATTGAATGTTTTAAATCTGTAGTAAGCTGTGTGTTGGTTGAGGAGATTTCTGCATTTGTATGGCTGTACGTTACGAATTCCTAGGTGTCGGTAATTGAGCGTGATAATTGGATATTTCACTTGGTATTGAGTTTATTACCTCCATGTTTTCAATATCAAATAAAATACAATGTAGGTAAACCTGTTGACCCAAATAAAATCTCTAAGTTTTTGATTTTGTATGCTTGATCGGAAATCGTTTTCAGTTGATTCCATTTTTTCAGTTCTCAGCTATTTGTTAACTTAATTGCTTGACTTAACAAATTGTTCATCCTACAAATTTGTTTTTTTGTTTGTTAACTACATTTATGAGTAGAAACGATCTTTACGGGTTTACCCCTGTAGCATTTGCTATCGACAAGTCACGTGATCAAGATCTGTCATTCCCATACATTTTTCTAGTTTTCGTTAGCGATCGTAGAAAGAGAATCGACGTGCCGCTTGGTTACTCCGGGACCGTAAAGATAATTTATTGAGAAAAGTATAGGTACTAATATGTCTGGTCATATTTGCATTCGAGTTAGACATACATAATTCATATTCATTCATATTAATCCCACGAGATACGCATTTAAAAAATCTTGATTAAAGGATAACAATAAAGAAATTCATATATAGGACTCAACCCCATTTTGATACACAAAGGTTTACCATTGGACGAACGAGTCAAGTGAGATCAAAATGCCAATATTCAATACGAGCAATATTTGTCTGTCGTTTTATTATAATAGATAAAGATAAGATTCGACCCAGATAAGGCAGCTCTAGGTGTAGCCTCGGTTATCGATTATTACTTATCGCTTATCGCCGTAAGTTTATCTTAACTGAGTGCTTTAGTTTTATAAAATAGTAAATGTATGTTAATTTGGCTGTATAGCGACCGTTGAACTAAACCTTGAACTATTATGTACCTACTCTGTGTCTAAACTGAAATACTATGTCTAAGGCATCCAAGGTGGTTTTAAAAACTTTGTTATTGTAATTCTCGTCAAACTTCTAGTCCTGGTAAACTCTGTGCTCGTCCACCTATTAAACCTATTTGACGGCCTCCGTGGCGCAGTGGCATGTGCGGTGGATTTACTAAAACGGAGGTTCTGAGTTCGATCCCCGGCTGGTCCGATTGAGATTTTCGTGGGAGGCTCCGGCCGCGGTTAGTTACCACCCTACCGATAAAAACGTACCACCAAGCGATTTAGCGCTCCGGTACGATGTCGTGTAGAAACCAAAAGGAGTGTGGATTTTCATCCTTCTCCTAACAAATTAGCCCGCTTTCATCTTAGACCGCATCGTCACTTACCAACAGGTGAGATTGTAGTTAAGGTCTAATTTGTAAATAATAATAAAAAAAAAACATTTCTTTATATTGATTGTAGAAGGGCAGCAGTGTACGTTTTGCATTATCTGTATAGTGTTATTGTAGTTTACTACTTACCAGTACCCTACCCTACCCTACCAGTACCATTACGTCAAGCTACACAGTGACGAAGACGAGGTACCCAATTTTCAACGTCATGTGGACGTGGGCTTTACCCACGGTCATAGAGGCGTTAGGTCTGATACCCTCAGGCCATAACACCCTTCCTGAAAAGCTCAAGTCAAGGTCCAAAAGAGTCTACTTTTAAAGAGTCTTTTATCTCATCTTTTTTTTTTGGTTCGGCCTTCGGGCCCTACCAGATGATTCTGCGCTCGCCTACAAATCAAATCAATATTCATTTATTTCAAATAAGCTTAGTTTACAAGCTCTTTCAAAACGTCAGGTAATAATATTGGACAACCTTCAGCGATGCCGCTGGAAGCATTAGGGTACGGCAGACAATTACTCAATTAGAAACATAATATATTCGATTTATATAATGAGTGTGATCTGGTATAAGATGTGTTCGTATTGAATGTACCTTGCAAAGTGTTGCTCTATTAATAGATGACTTTTTTCCTTTGGACAGGTCTGTCCTGCAGTTCGTTACTAGTATATAAAATGTACTTATTTATATAACGGAGTTTATTACATTTGGTTTGTTTTGCTCGTCCCAATAACCACCATTTCATCAGATGGCTTTAATTAGATACACGCTTTAATTAAAACAATCAATTTCACGGTACGCCTCTGCCTGCGCGGAAATCATTCACTAACCTTATGCTCGAAGGAAATATAATGCTAATCGCACACTACCGCACGAGAACACTGCTAAGAAGTCGTGCCTACAAAAGGTAACTACGGGAATGGATCAATGACTTCGATTCTTCATAAAATATAACGAGAAGATAAGGAAATTTTCATTATGTAATATAAAGATACCAGGAAGTATAAAATAATAATCCAAATATTTAACGCACACCTTAATTACCCCAATGTAGTAGCCCGAGAGGTTTAAATTATTGTCTTAATAAACGGGTGTTTAAATGCTAGGGTTGTGCAAAGGCGGCCTTATTACTAAAGCAATCACCTACAGATAACTTGTAGAGAAAGGATTGCATAGTGTATCATAGTAATTAAAGCAAGTCTAATTAAGTATCGCGTGGAGCAAAATGCGCTGTAATGTGCAACAAGCTTTAGATTCGTATCAATCGAGAAATAGACACGAGCTCTTTCGTGGCTTTTGTATTCATAATCTTAATGTTAATAGCAACAACAATGCCTTTTTAAGAACCTTTAGAATATTACGTAGGTGTATAACCACTTCTGAAAATAGTGTTTGCCCACGCAGCGCGTGTTTCCTTGCCTAGAACTAATTGGACTGTCATTTTATGTTGAAGATTTAAACGAAAATCACATATTAAACGTATCTTTTTTTAAATAAAAACGCTATATGAAGTATTAACAAATGTAACAGTGTTTTAAATGTGCAAGATTTATAAATAGTAAGTAAACGTATTTGTAATCTAAGGAAAATACTGTATGAAATTGTTGTTAAAACTTTGTGCAAATAACAGCAGCTATGAGACAACTTGTGAGTTACGTGCCATGAGGCAACAATGTCATATACCACATACAGTATTATTTTACTTGATATAACTTCAACAAACAAGATATTATTAGTATCCTTAACTTTAAGGACCTTGTAATGGCCCTTAAAGTTAAGGATACTAATTATATTTTAATGATTTTATTTATTTTAGGTGCTAGAGATTAAAATTTTTTGTTGCAATGTAAAAAGGCTTCTCATATCTTTATAGCGTGATATACTCGTATAGTCCTTGCCACGGATCTTTATGTTTGTGAAGTTAACTGCAGATTAGTATAGATGCGCGGTCGCGTCTAGCCGGCTCTCGCCCGCGTTGTTTGTACTGTTATTGATTCATTGCGCAGTCATTTGTTGCTAACTTCACAAACACAATATCTCGTGGCGGGCACTGTACACATAATATATCTCGCTTTTCACTGCTCATTGCGTGACTCTTGATCTGCCTACGGCTTGTCTGTAACAAGGTAGTTCATAAAGGCGTTATACTAATTTAAGCTTTAATAGCTCACAGTTCACAGTTTTACACTAAGGTCATGGGTGCGATCCTTGATTGTTGTAACCTTAATAGTTTAACAGTAACAGAGTCAGGCGTATTAAAAATGCGATTGAAAATAATCGAGGCTCGAAAGTTTTCGCCAGAGATCTGTCTATTGGACAGAGGCAGCTGACGCGTTTGAAGACCGAACACGGTAATCTAATTTCTTCCAAGCCCGAGTTATTAAGTGAGGTCGAGAAGTTCTATGGACAGCTATACACAACTACTCAGCAGCCTGTTGCCAATTTGGCTAAAGACCCCAGAGCCAAGTTGACCCGACACTATACCGAAGATATCCCGGACGTCAGCCTATACGAGATTAGTGTGGCTCTCAAACACCTGAAGAACAATAAGGCGCCAGGTGAGGACGGAATCACAGCAGAACTCCTGAAAGCGGGTGGAAAACCGATACTTAAAGTCCTTCAGCGATTGTTCAATTCCGTCATTCACGAGGGCACGACGCCTGAGGCGTGGCATAGGAGCGTGGTGGTTCTGTTCTTCAAAAAAGGTGACAACACCTTGCTGAAGAATTACAGACCCATCTCGCTGCTAAGCCATGTTTACAAATTGTTCTCGAGAGTCATCACGAATCGTCTCGCTAATAGGTTTGACGACTTCCAGCCTCCCGAACAAGCCGGTTTCCGAAAAGGCTTTAGTACCATAGACCACATCCATACGCTGCGGCAGGTTATACACGAGTACACGACTCACGAGTATAACCAGCCACTTTGCTTAGCGTTTGTGGACTATGAGAAAGCCTTCGATTCGGTGGAAACTTGGGCTGTGCTAAGGTCATTGCAGAGATGCCGAATTGATTACAGGTATATCCAAGCGTTGAAGTGCTTGTACGAAAACGCCACTATGTCAGTCCGTATTCAGGATCAGACTACGAGGCCAATCCAGTTGCAGCGAGGAGTGCGTCAGGGAGATGTGATCTCTCCGAAGCTATTTACCGCCGCACTGGAAGACGTCTTTAAGCTTCTGGACTGGAGCGGACTTGGCATCAACATCAATGGCGAGTACATCACTCAACTGCGGTTCGCGGATGATGTAGTCATCATGGCACAGACTCTGGATGACCTTAGTACCATGCTCAATGACCTCAGCAGCGTTTCTCAACAGGTGGGCCTGAAAATGAACATGGGCAAAACAAAAATAATGTGTAATGCTCATGTATCGCTCCACCCAGTTATAGTTGAGAACGCTGCACTCGAAATTGTAGACGAATACATATACCTAGGACATATGATCCAGTTAGGTAGGTCCAATTCCGAGAAAGAGGTGAACCGTCGAATCCAACTCGGCTGGGCTGCATTCGGGAAGCTTCGCGACATCTTTTCGTCCGAAATTCCTCAGTGCCTGAAGACAAAAGTCTTCGAACAGTGCGTGTTGCCAGTGATGACCTATGGTTCCGAGACTTGGTCGCTAACTATGGGCCTCATAAGAAGGCTTAGAGTCACACAGCGGGCGATGGAACGAGCTATGTTAGGAGTATCTCTGCGTGATCGAATCAGAAATGAGGAGATCCGCAGAAGAACCAAAGTCACCGACATAGCTCAACGAGTTGCGAAGCTGAAGTGGCAATGGGCGGGGCACATAGTTCGAAGAGCCGATGGACGTTGGGGTCCCAAAGTGCTGGAATGGCGACCCCGCACTAGTAAGCGCAGTGTTGGCCGACCCCCCACCAGGTGGACTGACGACATCAAGCGAGTCGCAGGGATTCGCTGGATGCAGGCGGCTCAGTATCGTGATGTTTGGAAGTCCCTACAAAAGGCCTATGTCCTGCAGTGGACGTCCATCGGCTGATATGATGATGATGATGATGAACAGAGTCAGGACTGATCACCGAGAGGTAGTAGTGCGATTCCCTCCCGTTGGACTATTATCGTAACCACTCCAAAAACACTATTCGACTAATTGGAGGGAATGTGCAATATTGGTTATCATCATCATCATATCAGCCGATGGCCGTCCACTGCAGGACACAGGCGTTTTGTAGGGACATACAAACATCACGATACTGAGCCGCCTGCATCTAGCGAATCCCTGCGACTCGCTTGATTTCGTCAGTCCACCTGGTGGGGGGTCGACCAACATTGCGCTTTGTAGTGAGGAGTCGCCATTGCCACTTCAGCTTCGCGACTCGTTGAGCTATGTCGGTGAGTTTAGTTCTTCTGCGGATCTCCTCATTTCTGATTCGATCACGTAGAAAAATTCCGAACATAGCTCGTTCCATCGCCCGCTGTATGACTCTGAGCCTTCTTCTGAGACCCATAGTCTTATGAGGCCAATATATTGGTTATACTAATAAGATTTTGTTTCATCTATTTTCAGGGTGCTAGGGACAACCTAACAGACTCGGACTCGGGCTGCGTGTCCCCAGGCTCTCGCATCAAAGACTCGGCGTCCCCCGAACTCAAGCGAATGGACTCCGGGTACAAATCCCCGCAGCCGAGCAGCCCCAACCCTCGAAGGCATCTCACGACGCCCCACGATGACTTCAAGGAAGACTTCGCCAAAGCACAGGTGTTAGCGGACATCCTGGACTCGGAGAACAGCGACTCGTTGAAGAGCAATCCGGTAAAGGAGCACCTGGAACAGATGATCCTGAACGCGGCTTCGGCGGAGGATAGAAGCTGCTTGGAACAGGTCTTGATGATGCTGTACAACTTCCAGGCGTTGAGCAGTTCTGTTAGTGAAGACGAGTGCTATCAGGTGAGCGTTGAGACCTTTAAATGTTATCTACTATAGTGTCTAGATCATAGTTAACTAGCCAACTAACTTAACTAATGGTGGTAGCAATTCTCTGCTGACTGGATACGTATTTGAGATGTGTTTGTAGACGAAGTGCCTTACGAACCTAAACATGATTTAATACGTACCGACTAATATCGTGGGCTCATACTTGGTGGCGGTATTCAACATGAAATGTTCCTCCATAAGTAGGGGAAGTCCGGGAGACTTGACCCCCTTTTTACTTAAACGTATTTAAAGTTGGATGTGTAAGTGGTAGCGACTTGATTTTTTGCAAGTAGAGCATATGTCTAAATAGGTATCGTTATACATTAATAGAATGGCAGTATGATAAATATATTGGGTGCTGAATTCCTTTTTTTGAAAAATGAGATGTGGCTCATGTCTCCCCAGCCCCTGGGAGAGTTGATCAGGGGATGAGGGAGACTTGACCATATGCATATAAATCAGAGATAATACTAAAAAACAACAGTTTTATTGAAAATATTTAATAATAAAACACACAAATGATTTAACAGAGTAGATAAAATTAGGAATAGGCACACACTTATGAATAACATTCAGCATAGAAAGCATTTAACATTCGTCTTTGTCAGTCAACCCAACGCAATCTTCATGAACATATCTTTTGCATGAATTACACATCAACTTTGTCAGTTTTTTCTGGAGTTCTGTTTGGTAAACTTCTTGCGGTTATAACCCTCTTTGGGTTTGTATCGAAACGGCATAATTTTCCTTAAAAGAATAATAAACAAATTAATTTCACTCAACATCACATACATTGATCTGACTTCTAGATCAGTAGCTTAAACACTCGTGACACGTTTAACATAATCAACAGTGGAATCACGAATACTACCATAATAAATACCAAGAGTCGCGGGTTCCATCCCCGCAATGTATTGCGGGGATGGAACACTGGCTGATCTGAATTGGACTCTGAACTGATTTCTTGGTACAGAAGCAGCGTTCACTAGCACTGTAACAAATGTGTCGTTAAACAATAGGTACCTACAATCAAATCAAATTCAAGCACAGCGCTGGAGAATTGAACCACTCATCATGTCTCCCTAACATGAGCCTGGTCAAGTCTCCCGCACCCCCCTTTGCCGTATTTAACAGAAGTTTTCTTGAAACTATTACAACTGTGGTTTAAACTGCTTATCTTAAGTAAAACTATATTCATCATTAAAAACAATACGATTAAACAACACCACTTACCTATAAAACTTTTTGATTTATGCGAAAATCCAAAATCGTTGATATTTTTACTTTTCTACCACGAAACCACGTTTACGCCGCTCGTTGCAAAACTGAACTGATGCCGGCCAAACTGGAGTCGTCATGATACGCGCCTCGTGTACGAGTATGACGCAAGCTGTCAACGGCGCCGGTCACGCGAAATTTAAATCGAAATATTTGAGGTGGTTCAAGTCTCCCACCTGAGCAAGTCTCCCGGTTTTCCCCTATATATGACATCCTATATTAAATCTTGGGCTACCTATTTGACCATATTCCCAGCAATTACGAGTACTACAAAATCTCGAAGAAACAGAAACTTTTTTGTTATTTTGAAATCTGTTAAAATATTAACAAGAAAATATCAACTCACTGCCAAAGTGACGGAAAAATGTCATCACAATCACAAACCATGTAACCCCAAAATTAAACAGTGAATCTCAATTTTCAGACAAAACCTAGAAGAATAAGTGATCTGAGACTAAAATCCGACATAGACATTCCATCGCACAAAACCCACAAGGCGATAGCAACTGTAACTCCGTACCAACAAAAGGGCTACAAATCGGAGTCACTGGAAAGTCTCTGCGAAGATCGGAAACCAAATAACATACTGCAAGAGAGCGGTATCTTCGAAGGCGTTGAGACAGAGTGCAGAGGCACTCAGACGGACAATAACGACAGCTTCGAATACAACGGTGAACTCAACACCGAAATACAACGACTGAATAGTATAAGGGAAAAGTTAGAGAAACAAGGTAACGCTAGAAGTTAAAGCAGTAGAAAAAGGTTTATAAAGTAGTAGTTTGGACAAACAGATAGCACAAGTGAAAAACCATCAATCGTAGTAGTGTAGTTATTCGTCGGATATGCTTAGGACTTGGTCGACATAGTTAACTTCTGAAAGTGATCGTTACAGATGTAAACATTATATCTCGAAGCCCATCAACCCGCAATGAAGCAGCTCCATATACCCTCCTTTATAAGGAGAAATAGCCTTAATAAGCCATTATAATAGACAAATAATGATGACTATGAAATCAACATACAACGCGTTTCCGACACCCTTAAACAAGGCATAGCACAGGTCATTTGCTTCATGCAGTAGCTGTGATGAAACAGACAACCCTTTACACAAGAATGCAGCAAAGCTGTTTTTCGGGTATCGGTGCTTATTTCTGCTGACGTTAGAAATAAGCACCAATACTACGTCCTTGACGAACTCTGGCTCAAAGAACTGTACTACTATTTTAGGTAATCAATAATAGTGACGTAGTTTAATTTAAGTTTAATGATTTTTTAGGAGTTAGAAATAGGACGCTAAATAAGGAGGATGGAGACAGCCTAGAATGCAAGTGTGTAAAGCTTGGAAAGAAACACAAACAGTATTACGAGAGGAGGCTAAAGTTTTTGGAGGGAAAAATATCGATATACGAAGCGGCACAAGACGTCAAGGAGGCCAAATTAGCGCAGAGGTTGCAAAAGGAATTTCTGCTCGAAACTAAAATACAGGTAATTTATACTGCAATATCAAAAATTATCATTAATTAGTGTTCTATCATTATTCGATATATTACTAACCAAGCTCTTTAATAAGAATACAGATCAACGGAAATTGTATTTTGCATAAAAAATTCTTTAGTTTTGTTTGTGTTATTAAGAAAGATTGAAAAATATTCTATGATTTTTCAATATATCACTAACGACGCTGTAAATAATAATACAAACATGAAATTAAGTATATCATGCATTTATTTTAGTTACATTTATTTGTAATTCAGAACTATAAGAGAGAATTGAGTATTCGAAGACTATTCAATATACTGACGTAAGAATAAATACACATAAAGATTAAAACTGCTGTATAAAATAAATGTTTTAATTACGTTAATTCGTAGTACATAAGTAATTTATACACTTGCTACGTCGCAAAGTGTTAAATATAATTGTGGTAATATAAAACTAGTTATTAAACATTAATATACATAGCAATAAGGTTTAATTTGTATGCAAATGACGTTTTGCAGGAACTCGAATCGCAGTTGTTAGACCTTCAAGATAAATATGAGAGGCTAGAGGAGGAGTGTTGTGAACTAGAAGAAATTGAAAATGATACACGATTACATTGGCAACAGTGAGTATATAGCTATTATAAATCGAAATGTGACGGAGCTGAGTCATAGATTATATAGATCTCATATCATATCATTAATAGAAATCATTTTAATAATCCCTTCACAATAATGTTAGAAGCAAAAAGAGGTAGATAGGTTATACGCGGACCGAGAGTAGCACGTTAAAACTATGCTAATTAGCAAGCCAGAGCTCAGTTGCTACACTGTCATCGCGCTGTTGACAACGCCGCTGAAATATTTTTTAGTTTATGTGCCAGTTGTAAACATGGAATGTGGTTTATGTAACCTATCTACCTCTTTTTTCTTCTAACATTGTCCCTTCATGTATTTAATTGAAAAAGGCATTACTTAGCAGTATTCAATATGAATTATTTAAGACCCATTCACCCAGACTAAAATCCTAGTTGAATTGCAAACTCAACAATGTACATCATCATTATCATCAACATCTGATTGTGATAACTGCAGATTATTAAAACATTTACCTCAAATCCTCCACTTTAGATTAGGATAGCAAGGTTTTTAGAAATTTTAGAAAGTACAAAGAATTGGCTTGGCTTGTTGTAGGCCATTAAAATAAACATTTAATTATGATGACGACGCAATGCTGTCGCTTTAATTAGATTTAAACATTTTAAGCAAATTCTACAAAGTAGAGAGACTTGGTCTTGTAGTGGGCCATTATAATAGCCTGTTGATGATGATGATGACAACTCAAGTAAACTGTTGATTGCGGATTATGATACTGTAAACGTTTTACCTGAAAATAAAACGGTTATTAAACATACTTACCTTACTTACTAAGGGATAGATACAATGGTATCTATAATTTGTTTAGGCTTAAAATTACAGTCAAGTTGTTTAATGCTCAATTAAATAATTTTTAGGCTTGAAATGGACTATGAGCTCTGTTCAGCGCAACTAAGAGACATGACGGAGCAGAGGGAGTGTTCGCGCGCGCAGGCTGAGAGACTCATGACGGAGTTGACCAAGAGAGAGTGCACGCTCAAAGCTAGAGAGGTAATAAACACATTTTTAACACGCTTATATTAGCTTCACTTGTATGTATGTCAGAAATTGCGATATATGTCAGAAATTGCGAATACATTGCGATGCGGAAATGCATTGTCTTTCCCGACTCATCGCTTTCTTGATTGTTTTAATACAAATAAAAAAAAATACTTAAACATTACACACATTAGCCCCAAAGTAAGCGTATAGCCTGTGTTATGCTTATTGGTACTAAGATAGCGGATTTTATTAACTACATATAAATACTTGTAAATATTGTATCAGTATACGCAGACACTGGAAAACACCCATGTTCACCACACAAATATTTTCCAGTTGTGAGAATTTTTCCTCTGATTGATGATGATTTTTTCCTCAACAATATACCAACCAAACATACCAAAAGATATACCTATCTTTTGGTATATCTTTTTTTATTGCTATATATATTTATTATATATATCCACGAAAAAGCCAGAAAATCAATATTACCCGCAGTATTAGTAAAAACTTATGTTCGAAAGTGGACGTCGGTTATAATATTACTTGTAACGCTCATATTTTGAAGTTGTGGTTATTAATAGCTATACATAAACAAGACTTAGTGTGAAGTAGAAAACTTGTATTCAGGTGGATATTTGTTGTCTGTGTTTACATCTAATACAATAAGTATTCTAATGTTAATAATTATATAATACTTTTGTTTCAGAATGAATTGCTATCGAGGTTGGACAGTTTAGAAAAAGCAGTACCAGCTCTTATAGCGTGGAATGTTTTGCGAGCTGTAGGGGCTACTATTTCATGTGGCAGTCAGGTAGGAGATTTATAAATTAAGCTGGTATTTATTGAACGTCTCATAATACGAAATATTTGAGGTTGTGTTCCACCCGACAAATATAAAACGGACAAGTTTAAATGCCTTTAAAAAATATTTATGTTACGCTTAAACGATGGTATGAATGCATAAAAAGTTAAACATGATTATTTATTTTATATTTAGGTACTCTCGATTACAAGCCCACCAGCTAATTTCTAGTAACGTGCGTATTTCAAATTCTGCTGACTATTTTTTTTTGTAATATTTGAAAATGGTTTTAAAATAAAACACCAAATACATGATGACAGAGTTAATGTTTAGTAATAATTACAATAGCCTGGCCAGAAATTTTAAAAAATAAGGGCGATATTTCTATGTTTAGTATTTATGTTAAGAAATTAGTTTTTGTATTTTCTACAAAATAGCGAGAAGTGACCTTTGAGTTGAGAAGTGACGGAGAATTTAATAAGCTACCGACCAGCATATTAATTCACTATCTTTGACGTATGCTAGTTGACATATACGAAATTGAGATTTTATGTAATAAATGTCATCCGCTGCTTACTGGTGGATATCATACAGTATGTAGATGACATTTTGTCAATTGATTTGATGTTTATTTTAATAGGTTGATAAAGAAAAGTGAGTAGGCCAGAAGATAACAATATTTTTTTAATCAAAGAAATTCTTTTATTACAGCGTGCTCTGATGAATCGCATGGGTTCACTCAACCAAAACCCGAAGGAAGTGGTCAAACAGTTGAAATACGAAAGTCAGAAAGAGTGTGGTACAGTCGTCGCCTACAACTATCTGCAAACTGCAGCATCACCCGCCACGAAAGAGTTGCAGAGCCAAATTGTTACGTAAGTCGATTCAGCAACTTCTTATTTTTTTTTTTTAATTTATTTCACGGCCTTGGATTTTTTACGGCTTTGGATACAAGTCCTTAAAGGCCGCAGCTTCTTATCATACTATATAGCCTTAGATTATGATCACATTGAGTATCGTCAATCATATCGATGTGTATGTAAACAATTTTTATAAAATTTGTTAAAATGGAAACTTTTTAACTCTATTAACAATTAATATTTTTTGTATATTTTGCAATTTTTCCGACGAATTAAAGTGGCATCGTTATTCAGAAGAGATCAATAAACATTTCACGTACGTTTTACTCCGAAACCGGAGCATCCTGAGTTACTTCTTTATGTTCAAATTGTTAGTATAAGTAACGTTGATAATTAGAAAATAAAAATTAGTTATTGTCAAAAAGAACTTCTGCAAATACTGCCGTTAGTCTATTTAATAACTTTATTAAACTATTTTAATAAAAATCATGATCATCAAAAATAATAATGAATTTCAGGTTATTGAGAGAAAAGAAAGAAGTTGAAAAGCAAACGGAGCGGTTAAAAGAATCATTAGAAAAGAAAGTAAAAGACTTGGAAGAAGAGCTAGAAACGACAAGAAGGCAAGTTGATGCGGCTGTTTGCGGGGCTGAATATAAAAAAGATAAATTAGAAGAAAAAATAGTAGATTTAGAAGATCAGATAAGGAAAGAAAAAGAAGATGGAGAGGTAACATATACCCTATAATACTAGTTGTAGTAGATTATACAAAGAGTGCTCTATTTATATTACAATATACAAGTTCAATATAAGTTTATCTCTTCATAAAACTACGACTTAAGTATAATTTAGGTAAATCTGACTCGGTAGCAAAAATTGCATTTTTTTTACTCTTTATGGAAATGCATTCATAACTTCTCAATTAAGAAGAAATTATTCGATATTTTTTATATTTTTTTCTATAAAGTTTCGTTTCGCTTAAAGATATTCGATATTTTTTATATTTTTTTCTATGTTGTTTTATTTCTGTTAGAAAAATAAAGTGGCAAAATGAAGGTGTTTGAGGTATTATCTATGGTATTCTATTGTTATTGCTGTTCACAGCTCCCGCCAGATCCGTTCACAGCATCCAAAATTCGAGCACTTTTGAACAGTGAGCAAGAATTAAAGAACAGAATAGCGGAGTTAGAGAGAAGAGAGACCGCATATTTGGAGATGTTGACTCAAGCTGATGATATGTGGGCGGAAATGGAAGGTGGTTATAAAAAGAAGATTGAAGAATCGCAAGCTACGGAGACACAGTTAAAGTGCAAAGTAGGTTTATTGAAGAATTTTGTTATTTCTAGGAATTTTATTGTATTGTACATATTACAGGAGCTTACAATTTTTCAGATTTGGGTAAAAGTCAGACCACTCTAAATAAAAAAGAAAAAATAAACAGTATATTATATATAACAGTTATTTATACAGTTAATAGTTACAGGCATTCTTTTTAATTGAATTACTTGATGATTTATGAATTTTTCAGGTTAAGAAATTAGAAACAGAACGAGATCAATGGAAGAACTGCTTTGAACCTTTAAAGAAGAAGCTAAGAGAAGTAGAAGAATCGGAGTCTGGTATGCGAATAGCTTTGGAAAAGGCCGAAAGAGATGCAAAAATACTCAAGAGTCAGAACAACAATTTAGCTGCAATGTTTGGAAAGGCAGATGCTGATTCAAAAAAAGCTGAGACTACTGTTAAGGCATTAGAAAATAAGTTTAAAGTAAGGAATGTTTTAGTAAACTAAAAGACACATGTGATTAAACACTGCCGGTTAATTTACTCATTCGACAATTATAAAATATTTAGCTAATTGTTGAGCTAAATTTAGTTCACTTGTTTTAATTTCGTATGCTCATATAACTTCAAAATGCTAAAATAACGCTATCTTGATATCTCATTGAAACTATTTTGATTTATTTCTGTTAGACTCGGGACTCCGAAACTATTTAACGAAGCTACGAAGTAATGGAGTATTTATATTTAGTTTAAAATTAGCTGCACAAGTGCACATACTGGTAGTTTTGTTGAATTAATTTTTACAAACTCATGCAAAAGAAGCCACAAATTGGTATTATTATTATTTACAGAAAGAAATTGAGCAGCTCCGCAAAATGAACAAACAATTGGACGAAGATCTGAAGAGTCATAGAGAATTGTCCAAAAAGACTGAAGTAAGCTTTATGGGAGACCTCGAATGTATCCGAAAGGAGTTAAATAGGGTGTGCAAGAACAATCAAGAACTGGAGGTTACTAATAGTGAACTTAAGGAGGAGGTAAGTGACATTTGTGAACATGTTTTTCAATTCCAAACGCACCATAAACGAAATAATAGAAATCGCAAGTAGACGATTCTTGTTTTATTAATAAAAATTAATGAAACAACTATCATAGTAAAATTAGAAATAGAAGTTGCACTTATTATAAATTCAAATATCAAATATTTAACAGTTCACTAGGTCTTTAGCACCTTTAACATTTTTTCTCCATCAAATGAATTCTGGTATTGGAATATCAAAATTCATTTTCCTGAAGGAAAGCAGAATAATTTCCCATTTTATTTAATTTTTAATGTTCCAATATTTTAACCTAAAGCTAAATACGATGTCTTACAGAAATGCTATCTTATTCATAATTTATATTATCGTGTTTATGTGTTTGTGCTTGTTTCTTAAGTAGAGCTTTAAGAGTAGTTTTTGTAGTAGTTAGAAATCTTTGGGTAATGGTGGTAATGGTATAATATTTAAAGCTTTAAAAACTATTGGTATAAAGTTGAATTAACAACTATTATAAAGTAATTTACCTATAACTTATTAAAAGTATTTTACTAAAATGTAATGAGACTTAACATAACACTTCTACGCTGAATATAATTTTGAATATGCTTTTGGCCGAAAAATGGTTCACTAAAAGTTCACCATAGACAAAAAATAAATTTTTTATCAATAGTTTTATACGCCGCTTTTGAATGTCATTTAGCATGATAATATATTTTGCTCGGGTCACGAAGACAGTGCATGTTCTGGACACCTGTGAATATCTGTATATATTGCATGGAAACAAGAAAAAGTACTTGTGGATTAAGGAGACATGTGTTCTCAGGTTGAATCTCTGGAAAAGCAGCTAGCGTTGACGCAGAAAGCCTTGAACCAATGCAAAAGGAAATGCGACGATAAACTAAAAACTATGAGCCATGAATTGTCAATAAAAACAGAAGAATTAGAGGAGTTGAGAAGTGAAACGATGAGGCAATCTTTTCACGCATCGCGAATAGATTTAAAGCCGGACAGGACGGAATACGTCGACGAAGGTTACTCTATTTACACTGCCGTACCAAAGAAGACTGATTACGGAAGAATGCATCATAGCATGAGTTATATAACGTCAGATTCACGGTGTTCGTGTCCGGCCATGAGAAGCCAACTAGTCAGCCAACTTATTGAGGATCTGTTTGATCGAATTCACAACACAGCAGACGACGACTTAACAAGACTGTGCAAAGAAATAGCGCCTGTTAATGGAAAAATTACCGCAGAAGCAAAAGCTAAAATCACAAATTACCTCTTAATGGCTATCTCCAAGGAGCTCATCAGGTCTATTGGAGATGCGGATGCAAAGACTGACAGTGAGGTGAGTATGATTTTACATGTTATGTTTAATTAAAAGATTGTGACTAAATTTGTTAATGCGTTAGATTGTGTGTCTAATATCAATTTACACTACAACTAATAATAACTTCACCCTCAGTTCCTGAAAAATACGAGATTCACCAGTTAACCTATTAAACAGTTAAAACTTTTTAGTTATAAATAAGTTGCAAAACTGTAAAATAGAAATTATCAAACATTTCAGGAACTGTGGGTTAACATTGGTTATGGATAA
Organism: Bicyclus anynana; assembly: GCF_947172395.1. Classification (NCBI taxonomy): domain Eukaryota; kingdom Metazoa; phylum Arthropoda; class Insecta; order Lepidoptera; family Nymphalidae; genus Bicyclus; species Bicyclus anynana. The sequence continues at coordinate 16,709,953 of NC_069095.1, forward strand.
CTTATAAACCATTTTTAATAGAAAAGTTGGAGAAGTATCTATCAAAAAATTAAATACTTTGATGCGAATTATTTTATCGAAATCCACAGTATTATCTGAATTGATCACATAAATAAACATAAACTGTTATAAACACAATATAGCGAAGTTGGAGTTATAGAACATTTTTCAGATATAGGTACTCTTTTGTAGTTTACAAATGGTAAAACGTATTTAAAAACGATTATTTCGCAAATACTTCAAACATGATACATCCTAACATCTAGGTAATGTTAGGATGTATATATGTTTAAGGCACATATTTTTTAGGAATGAGGAATTTTATCTTCGCTAATTTAAAACAGTGTTCCCCAGTTCAGGAACTCGATAAAGTTTCAGTTCTGTGACATTGTTCGTTTCCATGGCTGTCTTTAATGACGAAAAGCACATTTTAATGTTGGCGTCTTATAAACATAAGTCTAAATTCAAACAAAGGCGAATTTCGTCGACACGTGTAAAATACCAGAATTGGGCCTCAGTAAGTTAGGTCAAACATATTACTTGACGACCTAATTATAAGTTCAAACCAAGCTAATCTTTTACTCCGTAGCTATTTAGTCACCAGTTCCAGGCTTCCTCCTTAAATTTTAAATTGATTGTGAGACGTGATGAGATTGTGATACGTCCGGACGTCCTGCCTGGGACGCAATAGTCACGCACAAAAGCAGCTATGAATTAGATATAGATATAAATTGATTGGTTGCTAAAAGTTTGCTATTCTATTTATTACACATGTGAATACCGTAGGAATGGCAACGCGCGGTGTCGTCGATGACGTTCGCGCCGTACGCGTGCGCGGAGTCTGCGGCGCTGTCGGGTAACGCGGGAGTAGTGCGCGGCGCGGCGCGGCTCGCGAGCGTTAGTTGCGCGTGCGCCGCCGCCCGCCTGTGCGCCGCTTCGCCCGAGCTCGCTGACACTGTCAAGATTTGTCAAGAGGTGAGTTTAAGTTCCCTCGTGCCTCGGAGAGCCCGTTAAACTGTCGGTCCCAGTCATAATCATAACATCCGATAGTGACCGTTCAACATTAATCCCGCAGCGAGCAGCGTGGTGGTCCAAGTTCCATATCCTATCTCCTGTAAGAAGGTAGGCCTGACCCTGATTAAGTGGGCCGTTAAAACAGGCTAATATTGCACCTATTAGAAACTATGCTTAATTGTTGAGTTCAAAAATTTCTGATACCATGCTATGATCTAAACCATATGAACCAAATGACCGTTTTTGACAGCCACCGTGGCGCAGTGGTATCCGCGGTGAATTTACAAAACGGAGGTCCTGGGTTCGATCCTCGGCTGGGCAGATTGAGCTGTGGGCTGGCTAGTTACCACCCTACCGGCATAGACGTTCCGCCAAGTGATTTTGCGTTCCGTTACGATGCCGTGTAGAAATCGAAAGGGGTGTGGATTTTCATCCTCCTAACAAGTCAGCCCGCTTCCATCTTAGACTGTATCACTTACCATCAGGTGTCAGGTGAGATTGTAGTCAAGGGCTAACTTGTAAAGAATAAAAAAAGAATGTTGCTCAGGGTTTGTTATTTTAAGACTAGAAGATTCATAATCAGATCAGACTTAATGTTAAATGGACAATTGGACAACCTTCATCTACAAAGTAGTTTAATTATTTATTTTATTGTTTTCCAGGAGGTGTTGGAACATGGCGATGTTAAAATCATGGAGGAGCAACTGGCGAATGCGATCGAAAGTATTGTTGTGAGTATCCAGTCACTCTTGACTTTCACTTTTTCAAAGCGCTTGTAAAGATGTTTGAAACTTTTGAATTTTAGATTTTACACATCTTATGCCTAGATAGAATGATGCTGAGTGAGCGCTGAACATTGGCAAATGTAATCTTAATGTAATATATAGAGGTGCTTGGCTGCAATCATGCTTGACAGAAAGCGATGATGCAGCTCTTGACTTGAATTATGAACAATTAAATAACGATCTTTGATATTAATGTTATCATCATCACCATTTTGCAATCCCTGTTGGAGATAGTCCTTTCTTAAATAGAATCATGCCTTTATAATACTAGTTGTTTGCTATCGATGTGGAGCGATTAGTTACCTAGTTAGGGACCCCCAAAATTCCACTTGTCAACGTTCTACGATGGCGTATGATAAACAAAGGTAGATATAAATGAGCTACTGTTAAACGCTGTCTGAATCAAAAGAATCAAAATCAGTGATAGAGCTCAGCGAGTCGCAAAGCTGAATTGGTAATGAGTAGGGCACATAGTTCGAGGAGCCGACGGACGTTGGGATCCCAGGGTGCTTGAATGGCGACCCCGCACGCGCAGTGTGCCCCGACTAGGTGGAACGAGGACAAGCGGGTTGCAGGGAGCCGGTGGATGCTGGCAGCTCGAGCAGCTGTTTTGGAAGTCCATGTAAGACACTTATGTCCAGCAGTGGACGTCCATCAGCTGTTTATGAAGATGATGATGATGAAACGCTGTCTTTAAGTGATTCCCCTCCCATTTGGGATAAGTAAATTAGGTTTACGAATAAATATAATTTAGAAGTAAATGTTTTGTTATTTCATTTCAGAATTGTCCATCTTGTGCGTTGGGTACAAATGCGATAGTTTGGAGCACGGACGTCTAGTGCCGTCTAAGGTGCGAATTTATGTAAGTAGGTACATTTTGTCATACATTTCCCCTGCTTAACAGTTAGGTCTTCGGTTGTTTTCACATAAATTTTCCGCCCGTCCGCACTTAGACCTCCTTTATCTGATTCTCTAACAAATTCTATTTTTAGTGGACGTCTACTAACAATGAACTACCTCCCTGCCAAATTTGATATTTTTACGTCAAGTGGTTTTCGAGTTTTTGTGATGAGTGAGAGCTTTCGCTTTAACATGTAAAGATTCACCGCAAATTGTAGACCTTTTAGTTTACATAACCGTCATAGAATACCTTTTCATATTACAAATGTAATTTCTATATTGGTTAGATTTGTTTTCCCTTTTGTCTATGGATATGAAATAAATTTTGTTTGAATTCAGCGGATGTCAAGGGACAAGAAAGCAACTATTGCTCGCTTTCCAGAAACTCCATGTTGACTTTCGTTATTAACGTCTTCACGAGAATCGTTCAGTTTTAAACTTTAGAGTAGAGAATATTTTAAATCGACTCTTTCACCGTCCAGTCTAGAGTACCCTTGTGGGTGAGCATCCCACTTAAATGAACCTTAGTTAAAAGCTCAACGTTCTTGTATACTATGAGTAGCTGTAAATCTTGCGACATTGCATTATTTAATCAAAATAGTAACTAATGAGCTTTTGTTTGTTTCAGTTAACCTCCACCGACCTCAATCTGGTGCCTTCATTAGTGTAGCGAATTTAAGCGACCTGTATGTGTATATACACTGTATTATACTAAGAATAGAAGTCCTAAGTATAATAAAAATAATATCTAATAAGATAAACGTAAGCGAAGTCCACATATCGAACATAAAGAGTACCTTCATTTCGACTAAGAAACGACTAAAACATTTGTTTTTATTATTTTTATTTTTCATTAATTTATAATTTCCGTGCCAATTATTGTGTTTCTGTAAATATTAACTTTTAATCGCGAATAGCTTCTTTTTATTTCTAATTCTTAAATTGTGACTTGCAAACCGAGTTTTGCATTGCAAATGTATTGACGAAAAAATAATGTTATTAATTTTTAAAATATTAATTTCATTGGTTGGAATTAAACGAATATTTAATTTTATGATTTTGTTTTATTACATTTATATATGAAATCTTGAAAATTAGTCTAGGACTGACTTCCGTTAAAAAGAGGAACTATCTAGTGTTGTGTCCAAAAGTTTACCATTTAATTATTATTCTATCTGAAATTCACTTCACAATTATTAACAGATTTTTATGGAATTTTCACAAATTATAGTTTTTTCATAAAGAATGCAAAAAGTCTCTCTGTCTAAACACATTCTAAAACTGTATTCAACTAAAAAAGGATTACTGAGGGATCTGACGGAATCATATATCTGACGGAATAATTTAAAACTGAATCTGTCAAATGTTCGATTGACAGGACAATAATTTTAGTATAAAATATAAAATATAAAATGTACAAAAACAACAGTTGTTTTTAAACTATCTAACGATTATGTGCAATGTAATATGTAGCAATTACCAGTAATTACAATGTAAGTATTATTAGAAACCTTACTGACTATCAAAGTATTTAATATCGTAATAGTAAAAGTAGGCAGGTTCTTGTATTACAATTTAGATTTAGAAATTGCATTTGAATAGTAATGGTATGGTAATGGTATAGATTTGTCCAAAAAAGTTATTACTCTCGTCGTATTTCATAAATGTGTGTTAAAGATAAACCTTGTGTTCAGCATAATAGCATCGAATCTTGGGATTTTTTTGTGAATAAATAGTTCGAAACTGATTTTCTTTGCAGGTTTCAATACCTACAAAATCATGCTGTAAATGACTTAAGAATGACTTTACAACTATCAGACGATCACGACGATGTAACATCAGAATCTCTGACGGGTCATATGTCAACAAATAATATGGAACAAGAAATCTCTTCGCGTGTTGGATCTTCATGCTCATGTCCAATGTGCAGTTCAATTGATTGTTTTAAAGTGAGATATGAGAATTCTAATCGATTATGCACATGTCCAAATTGTAAAGACATATTTCTTATACAAAAATTGTCAAAAAATAAACTTGAGGATACCAGTGAGATTAAAACAAAAAATAAAAATAATAACATGGAAAATGCCAACAGTAATAGCAATAATGCAAGCATACAATCTAAAGTATATAATTCCAAGGTAGCTGAAAAAAATTATGACGAAGATAAGCAAATAAGCCCAATTAGCGAAAATGGTGATTCACCGAATAAAATATCTAACTTCGATATTTATCCTGATATATCTAATAGAATTAATAAAGATAGTAACAAAGCTTTGTTAAATATGAACACAGAAAAAGATTTAGCAATTAAAGACTTTTATGAACAAAGTCCTAGTGAAGCAACGAAAAATATCTTAAAGGAAGATATTCAGAAAGAAATAACCGATGACAATAGTGAGATAACAGCAAACGATATTAAGGATGATAAGCAAATAAATTTTTACACTAAGATTATAATTGATTCTAATAAAAAATGTAATAAGAGCAATAATTGTTGTGAAGGAACTACAACAGAGAAAAAAATCCATGAGCATGATGAGCAAACAGATACGTTATTGGGACAAGTTAAAAAATATTTCTTGCCAACAAATGACAACACAAAGCAAAACAAAACAGATGATGAAAGTTGTTGTGAAAAATTAGAAAAAGTGTTAAATGTAGATAAAAAAGATGCTAATGAAAGTACCTGCTGTAAAAGGACCAATGACGTAAGTTGTCGTAAAGTAAATAAAAAAGTAATTAAAGAATATAAACAAAAAGATACGCTTTATAAAAATGTTAAAAGCAAAAACTCAGAAATTAAATTACGTGAGCGTACAAAATTCATTTATAAAGATACTACTTTTCTTAAAGATAATGTGAAAAAATGCGAAGAATCTTACACTCGGAACTACAGTGTAGCAATGACTTATAAACGAAGCAAAGAGAAAATAGAATCCGAAAATCCTACTGCTAGATTGAGTGCTCAAGTAATGAATTTACCATGTCAGGAGCTTGAAAATTTCTTGTCAATGCCTAAAACAGCTTGCTCGTTAACTACAAATACAAATACAATTATTACAGTGCAAGACTTTGTATCTAAATTAAAAGAAATATTCAAAGCTTGTAGTTGCAAAGTCTGTGAATGTGTACCCGGGTTTTCTAACAATAATGGACCAACAGAATATACTTGTGGTTCTGATGAAGCTAACCACACAGATAAACATAACCCTCTGCAAGATATCCACCACATATACAGTGACTGTATTGAATTAACTCACTCCGGATGCGCATGTTATCGCTGTGATAGAAAAGATTGTCGAGGTGTGTGGAAAAAAAAGGGTCCTCCGGACTGTGATTGTAAGCCTTGTGATTGTGTAAAATTCACTACAAGTGTTACAAAACCTTGTAACTGTGAGCCTTGTCAATGTGCAGAATGCACACACGTGAATTTTCAAAAACCTCGTTCAGTTACAGTCGCTCACGTGCAAGGAAATTTTCAACAAAACATGTGTCAATGTGAACCATGTGACTGCGTACAATGTACACACAATTATGGAGCGATGGTGTCAAGTATGATGCGGGAGGCATCAACGAGTATGGTGCCACAAAGAGATTGCTATTGCGAGAGTTGCGTCAATAGAGCCTGTCAGTTGGACGGTGTGAATTGTAGATGTGCAGCACAAAGTACATTCATGAGGAAACCAATTAATAGAAGTGTTCGTGACTACGATCTTCGTCGAGCGATAATAAGTGAAAATAATAATTATCGAAAGACAAAACACAAAAAATTTAAAAATTGCGACACAATAGCTATGTATACGTTTTCTAATAACTCAAACCCTGTCTATAATACATTTAGACATGACAGTATCTGGTTGGACTGTGATTGTATCTTGTGTAAAGACCTAAAGAGAAGCAAGCAAAGTATTGCGTATTTATTTGAAGATTTTCCGCCCGTCTCCGCGAATTTATCCCATCAATCGTTTAGTTCATGTAAATGTCAGCATTGCGAATGTCAAATTTGTAGCATAAACAAAAAAGCAGTAACATATACAAAAAATACTGTTAATTATATCGGCCAAAGTAAATATAGTTTCAAAGACGAGCTAGCTGACAATCTGAATGAGTTTTGTAAAAATTACAGTAACATTTCACGCGATTCTTTTTATCCATTGAGAAAGGGAAAGGTATTGACGCCATCTATGTTTGAAGCTAGGATACATTCTTATGCACAATCTAAAACCCAGTCTAGTTCGTCAGTTATGAAAAAACCTTTGCCAAGTAAATCAATTTTGAGGATCACTGGACAGAAATCTAATAGAAAATTACTAGGTTCACAAAATGTAACCATTGGTCATTTTGGATCAGTACAAAAAATCTATGACAGCAAAAATAAACAGCTGGAGAACCTAAATTTGAAATCTATAGATGATCTGAATAACTCTAATATAAATGCTGTTTCAAGGCAATATGATAACACCACAATTGAAAGTAGTACAGATCAATACGATACGAATGTTAAAAAATCTTTAAGTAGTATTGCGTATTCTTCAACAAGTAATATAAGCAAGTCTTTAACGATAATTATGAATAATTCAAAGAATAATGTGCTTAACAGTCAAAATTCCATGACTCGTCAGTCAATAAGTGTTAAAACTAACAACGACTTAGATCTTTTCTGTAAAAGGATTTTAAGTTTTGAAAAATCCATATCTCATTTGCAAGAAGATATATCGCGAAATCTAAAATGTCTACTAGAAATCCGTTCAAAAAACTTAATTTTACAAGAAAAGCTACATTCTGATACTCACGAGGTTAACATGATTGGTTCCAAGATGGTTGTTAATTTAGATGAAAACCCAATAAATAATACAGGAATATCAAAAGTCAATGACAATTTTCTCAATAACATAGATTTAGAACATACTGCAAATAAAAGTCATGATACTATACATTCCGATAATGATAACTTTAGTAAAGGTGATAACAAAATATACACCAATCCAGTAAAAACGCATCGAGTAAGTTTGAGGAAATTAAGGAAGAAAGTTTTAGGATCGAGAGTTAAAAAAGTGACAATAAATTCAGAGAAAAACATCACCGAGTTCTTACGTAATCATCTCAAAGAAAATTGTAGAAAGCATCAAATCAGAAATAAATTATTGAACCATGAATTGAATACTAAGTCTACAAGCACAATCTATGAAAATTTTTTTGTGGGCGAGCATAAAAATTTGCATATCGACAACAATGAGGAACATCCACAAATGGTTAGTGCAAAATGGGCCTTTTTCACCTACTTATTTAGCAGTCACGGAAAATTAGAAGGTGTATATGAACAAGTTAACGTTTTGATGCCGAACAACATGATGTTTGTTGACATGATATTTCTAAATAAATCAAGTAAACATTGCAGAAGTTATAAGCAATTTACTAAATGATATAAAAAAGTATAGAAAAGGTTTGGTTTCCTGCAAATATCTTTTTTTAATTAAAAAGAAAAGGAAATTCTCTACTATAACTGCTATAAAGAGTTGGTGAAAAAAGCTCGTCCCACTATTTCTACGAGTAGATATGTACACGAAAATTTCGTATTAATGCTTCAGTGTATTACACAAATTGGGCTTATTACTTTTAGATGGGTCCTGACTCTCGATTGATAAACTACAATAATTTTCAGGAGAATTATCAAAAAGCTGCCAAACTGTTGTCCGTACTAAATAGTTTAGATAATGTAAACAATACTTCGGTAACACATACAGGCGTGTGTACTATACCAGCCATAGCATTGAACATTAAGCGCAGCATACAATGTACTTCTATGCAAACGGATGAAGCTCTAGAACCTTCAGCTTTGGTAATACAAAACATAAAATAATTCTGCATAAAACCAAACATTTACCTAACATTCATCGACTTCTTTTAAACCGCAGTTCTTAATTTTTAGTCCCCTATTTGCTAGAAACTGTGTACTCATATACTATTAATGCAGTTCTCAGGTTTAAATTATTTAAATAGCCTCATTATGAGTGCTCATATATGCTCATTTATGTGTATTATTACAACACAAAACACTGTATCTTCAGATACAGTGTCATACAATTCAGCCGATGTCATAGTACGGCTGAATTAGCGTAGGACGATTTCAAAACTACAATGTTTCATATTTTTAAACTTTATTTTAGTACCTGTTTACTATTTATCAAGTTTGTCGGGGTTCTGTTGCTACGTACAATTTTTATGGTTGTTTCTTCAGAATAAACTACAAACTGAAGTGAGTAAGTTGCTGAATTCGCCACTACTGCAACTGGACTGCGTTAAAAGATTACTTCAATGTAATGCCAACCAATCAAACAAAGTGGTTAACGAGATACGAGTAAATCCTTTTGAGGCGAAGGTAAGCAATAGATCTCATTCTGAGAGGAGACTTGAGTTTTGCAGTGAGCCGAATATATGGGTTGATAATGATGAAGCAATAGCAAAAAGTTTGCTAAATTCTTTGAATTTATTTCTGGTTCACAGGCGATCTTATTACAGTGTAGTTAGCAAAGTACTCAGAAATTGATTAAAAATAAGAAAACCAATGTTGAAAAAATGATGTAATGATTCACAATATTTGTCAGGACAGTTTAATTAATAAATCAAATCGAAATGTAACCAAAATACATTTCACTACTCGAGACTGAGATACATTCTCCCTGCCTAATTCAGCGTAATCCGAGAGAGATTACTCCACGAGAGATGTTGGCGGATAGACCACTTCCAGAACACTGAAACGAACGCCTTCTAAGTTGTAACACCAGTGGCTCCTGCCCGGAAGCGCCACTGACTAATTACTTCACGGAAACAGCTCGCGCCACGGAAACAAATCACGCCACCTAGCGTCGGCACGAGCCAACACGATCGACCACGTCGATCGAGCGACGTCATATCCGTCTCAGACTACTATTATACTAAAGTGTTTTTCAGATACCATGGGTACAGTGACTTATGACGTTCATAATGCGTAAGTTCTATTATCGTGCATTCTTGCAAACTTTCAAAAATAAAACAAACTGTCACCGTACCCATGCTATCTGGAAACACTGTACAGAATAATAATTAAACTTCTATTCGTATGTGAATAAACTGCTCAAAACAAAAAAATAGGAAATTCTTTGTAAGAAGTTTGTAGTGCAACAGCAGTTAAGCATAGGTACGTACTTAAATATTATATAAGTTATATTTTTGCAGAGCAAATTAAACTTGACATTGAAAAAAGGTTGCAGTGAAGCTGCGTCCCAGACACAGAGACTGACATTATTTGTCGAAAAAGAAATAAACTGCAATATGAGTCAATCATCGCAAATGTCATACTTGGGAAATCAGTCTCAGAAGGTTTACTTTACCCTCTATGCGATCATTATATGTGATTATTTTTGGTATTGGTATCTAGATCACCATCATCATCATTGTCAGCCGATGGACGTCCACTGCTGGACATAGACCTCTTGCATGGACTTCCAACGGTCGTGAATCGCCAGCATCCAGAGGCTCTCAGCAACCCGTTTGATATCCTCGGTCCACCTAGTTTCATGAACCCATATGCGGCTCACTGCCGAGCTCGAGTCTCTCTTTTAGAAAGAGGGGGGGGGGGGGGAGAGTGGTGGTTTAAAGAGCAATATTCCTTCACCGTTTGAGACACGTGATATTTAATTTCTTAAAATGCACACAACTGAGAAGTTGGAGCTGCATGCCCCGGACCGTATTCGATCCCACACCCTCGAATCCTCCTCCCTCCCTCCCTCGGAATCGGAGGCAGAGGTCATATCTACTGGGCTACCAGGGCTCTTTATGATAAAGAGTTTGCGTTAGTTGTATTTAGGAAATTCAGTCCTAAAATCCCGGATCATTTTACTGAATTGTACTGAATTGAAATCCCAATAAGTATACAATTTGATTCTTTAGTATTTCGATTGATTTGAGAATGTAATCAGCGTTTTGGTTTAATATTTTTATAGTCCTTCGGAAGAAACTGTGAAAGTTTAAAAGCCAGTTTCCTGGGTTTACAAAGAGTCTCAGATCACAGTGATGTGCAGTACGTCCAGGGTTATGAGGTAACTGATGGTTTTTTTTTATTGTTTACAAGTTAGCCATTCACTACAATCTTGGATTGCACCATCAGGTGAGATTGTAGTCAAGGGCTAACTTGTAAATAATACAAAAAAAAACTCACCTAATGCTAAGTGATGATGCAATCTAAGATGGAAGCGGGCTAACTTGTTAGGAGGAGGATGAAGATCCACACCCCTTTCGGTTTCTACACGACATCGTACCGGAGCGCTAAATCGTTTGGCGGTACGCCTTTGCTGGTAGGGTGGTTTACCCACGGCCGAAGCCTCCCACCAACCAGACCAGGACCATTTAAGAAAATCTCAATCGGCCCAGCCGGGGATCGCACCCAGGACCTCCGTTTTGAAAATCCACCGCGCATACCACTGCGCCACTTAGGCAGTCAGTTTAATAAAATACGTGAAATTATGTTTATCACAAATCATGCTAAATTACAGCTTTCCAGTAGTCTCTGCGCTAAACCGCGGACAGACGGACGTATAGACAGACTGAAATGACGAAACTCTAAGTGTTCCTTGTGGACTACGGAACCCTAAAAAATAGTCGGGAGGAAAATAGGTACTGAATAAAAGCATGTTTTGGCTCTAAGTGTTAATATCAATTTGCAGCTACAAGTCGATGGGCGTGCTATGCAGAAGATCCTCAGCCCAACCAAATGTATGGCCGATCTTGGCAGCCGTCCCGTGCGGTCGTCTGTCCTCGCCTATGCAGGTTTTCGATCCCACGGTGGAGGCCACCAATATTGGTTCTTCTTTTGAGAGGGTGCTAGTTTTTCTAGTACTGTCTTGACCACCGATTTCGTTGTGCTGTGTTGTGTTGTGTTCTGCGTTGTTCTAGTGTAGTTAAGTGGTTCCGGACCGTGAGTACACTAGAATAAGAGTAGGTACACCCACGTCACCTAAAGGCGTGGACCACTAGGGCCACACAGTAGGTACTCACCTCCCCGCCCCGGTGGGGAGGCCCTGTTAGTTCCGGGGTCCACTATGGACCCCAACTCCGTTCCGCCGCCGTACTTGGAGGCCCTCTTCAAGGACCTCCGAGTTAAATTTCCAGGCTATCTGGAAAGTTTTATGTCTTCGCAACCGATTGCGTCTCAAACCGTGACTTTGACTCAAAGTCAACCCCAATCAGGTAGTCCCCTTCCGGGAAATGCCGCCGCGTCCCCCGCTATCCCCGCAACCCCCGCGCCACTCGTGACCCAGCGCCACGTGCTACCTGCTCAGGTAGTGCGCCCGCCGCTGGGCAGCCAATCCGCGGCCCGCGACCCACGTGTCTCGGCCTCGGGTCGCCCGGCAACACCGATTCCGGCTCCGTCCGTAGGGCCTAGCGCGCCTAACGCACTCCCCGGGCCCTCAGCCCACCCAAAGGGCACTTTGCCACCCTCCCGCGAATCTATGACTCGCACTCCGACCAACACGGTCCATAGGCCTTCCGCCATGGACATTTGCGATATCCCAGAGTCGCAGGGCTCACCGGCTCCAGTTGACGATGGCTTCACCGTCGTCGTAAGTAATCGAAAACGGCGAAAGGCTACTAAAACCGACGCTCAGCCCACTACCACTAGCAAGGTCACTGTGACCGAGAGCCAAGCTCGGTCACAAACCTTATCCAATTCAGACTCCGAAAGTGAGGACTCTCCTATGGAGGAACCTCGCAAGGAGAAGATCCCCCCAATGTTTATTAGGGACAAGGACGCATGGGCAAACAAAATTGTCCCCATGCTAATAAAAAACAATATCCCTATTCCAAACGCCCAGCTTACCACCTTAGGTATTCGTGCGGAATGCGAGTCATCCGGTGACCATAGGCGTCTGACAGCTTTATTGAGGTCAAACTCAATAGGCTATCACACTTACGCTCTGAGCGATGAGCGAGTCCTCCGCGTAGTAGTCCGCGGTCTCCCCAAGGAGCTTGATACTGAGCTCATCAAAGCCGACCTGCTTAAACAGGATCTCCCCGTCCAGGAGGTACACCGAATGTACCGATCACGCTCAAAAGAGCCGCTAGACCTCTGTCTAGTGATCCTCGAGCTCTCTCCTGAGGGCAAGAGGATATACAACTTGAAGGCGATATGCCACCTCTCTGGCCTCTCCTTTGAGAAGCCCAACAACCGTGGCCGCATAGGTCAATGTCATAGATGCCAGACCTATGGACACTCTCAAAGGAATTGTTTTGCCCGTCCCAGGTGCGTTAAGTGCCTGGGAGATCACGGCACGATAGATTGTCCCCGCAAGGAACGGATCGCTGAAGTGCCCCCAAGCTGCGTGCTGTGCGGCGAAGCCGGCCATCCCGCGAACTATCGCGGATGCCGGAAGGCCCCACAGCCAGGCAAGCGAAGGGGCAGGGCAGCGGGCCGCAAACCGGCGGCACCCAAAAAGCCCGCTCACAGGTTTGTTCCAGCGCCGGTGCCTACCACCAACGCTTGGAACAAGCCATTGTACGGAGCGCCTAACGCTCCTAGTGCGGCACCGGCTTCTCCGGTCGCCAAACAGCCCCCGAGGGCCGCTCCTGCGGCCCAACCCCCTCTCTCGGCCCCTCAAGCCTCGTCCAAACCTTCATACGCGACTCACTCCTTCTCGGATGTATTCCGTATGGAAGAATACGATCTCTTCATTGAGAAATATAAAGTAGACCCCCTAAGGGCAATAGGCGAGCACAGTATCATGCTCCGCGCGATCGAAAACTATAAAAATTTTCTAAATGGCTCACAACGGTAGATTAAAACCACATTCCCTGACTGTCGGCTTCTTCAATGCAGACGGGCTCACCGATAAATTACTCGAGGTCCGCGAATGGATAAGCGACCACAAACCGGACATCTTTCTGGTGCAAGAGACCTTCTTGAAACCTAGCCTTCGCGATCCCAAAATAGGGAATTACCTAATGATTAGAAACGACCGGACCACCCAAAGGAAGGGAGGTACAGCTATATATCACAGAAGGGCTCTTCACTGCACTCCTCTTGATCCTCCCGAGCTTACTAACATGGAAGTCTCAGTATGTCAGGTCAGTATGACCGGCCATCCGCCGATCACACTGGTTTCAGTTTACCAACCCTGCGGTAAACGTCTCTTAGAGAGTGACATTCAGACACTCCTCTCCTTAAGTGACTCCGTCATTTTGGCCGGTGACTTTAACGCTAAACATACAAGTTGGCTCAACGCTTATAATAACACTAGCGGCAACACTCTAAGAAGACTGACTGACCGCGACGATGCTAATTTCATTTTGCTCACCCCCGACAAACCAACACGTTACCCGAGACTGACGGACACACGAAACCAAACTCCGAGCGTACTGGATCTGGCACTCGTAAAGAACATCACTCTTGAAGTGAGTCCTTTGGAGGTGTTCTCGGATCTGGCCTCGGACTCGGACCACAGACCAGTTATACTCCAGCTTGGCCCCCCGCCCTCCACGACCCCCCCGACCAAAACTATAATTAATTACGGGAGACTGTCTGAGCGTCTCAAGTCCTTGGCTTCACAGCACCTAGATCAAATTCCTGACGAGATAGAAACGTTAGGCGAAGCGCTCGCAGCTTCTTCGAACCTAAATGGCCATATTCGCGAAGCAATAAAAGATTGCACCAAGGAGGTCCCTGCCTTCAGCAAGGCCCCCTTGTCGTCGGACCTACGGGCCCTACTAACGGATAGAAACGCACAGCAAAGACGCTACGAATCTGAACCGACCCGACAAAACGCGAGTCTTCTTTGGACTCTCGGAAGACGGTGCAAGCGTCGCTTGCGCTGGCGTTATGACAGACAATGGGACGACCGACTGAGAGAGCTCGAGCCATCGCACGTAGCCTTCTACGACGTGGCAAGATATCTCAAAGCCGACCGCCTCGCAGCCACCCCACCTCTCAAACGCCCTGGCCTCCCACACGCGATCGAGGACATCGATAAGGCCGAATGCCTAGCCGACAGTCTGGAAGCCCAGTGCACTCCAAGCACTACGGCATTTGTAAAATCACACGCGAAAAAAGTGAAGTCCGAACTCACTTCTATCTTATCTCGCCCCCCGGACGGAGTCGAAATTACCCCTACGTCATGCGAGGAAGTCTCTGCGGTTATCAAGGGCTTGCGCAAAAAGAAGGCTCCGGGGCCTGATACGATTAGCAACAAAGCTCTAAAGCTTCTCCCGGTCCAGATAATCAACCTCCTGGTGAACATCTTCAATGTTCTCCTAGCTCACTGCGCCTTCCCAGACGCATGGAAAGAAGCCACGGTTATTGGCATCCACAAGCCGGGTAAACCCCGCGACCTCCCGACTAGCTACCGCCCAATTAGTCTTCTCAACACCATTGGCAAGGTGTATGAGATAATCATTTTGAATCGTCTCAAAGCCATTTGCGATGAAAAGCAACTTCTCATCAAACAACAGTTTGGATTTCGATGTAAACACTCATGTGTTCATCAAGTGCACCGCCTCACGGAGCACATTCTAACCGGTTTTAATACATTTCATAACCCCATCGCCACCGGGGCGCTCTTCTTTGACGTAGCTAAAGCGTTTGACCGCGTCTGGCACGAAGGCTTGATATTCAAACTAAACCGTTTCGGCGTACCAAACAAAATGGTACGCTTGCTACACAGCTTTCTGTCCAACCGCACCTTCAGGTACCGTATAGACGGCACTCTCTCTTCACCCAGACAGATTCGCGCAGGAGTCCCTCAGGGCTCCGTGCTCTCCCCGCTTTTATACTCGCTCTTCACAAGCGACATTCCCACCGACCACCCGGGCGTACACGTCGCCCAGTTTGCGGACGACACCGCACTGTACGCGACGGCAGTAAACCGGGTCCACATTAGAGCCCGCCTCCAGAAGGCGGTAAACATTATAGGTAAATGGTTCCGCCTTTGGCGTATAGAAGTCAACCCAGAGAAAAGCGCAGCCGTGCTTTTCACCGGCAAAGCGGTCTCCCGTCTCAAGTCCGGACTCAAAGAAGTCTCCCTTTACGGAGCACCCATCCCCTGGCAACGTACTGCCAAGTACCTAGGCGTTACCTTCGATAACCGCATGAGCTTCTCCATGCACGTTAACAAAGCGAGAAAAAAGGCCGCATACGTAATGCACCGCCTTTACGCTATGATAAATAAGAAAAGTAAATTGTCCCTCCGCTCAAAGCTAACGCTTTATAAAACTACGATCCGTCCGATCTTAACCTACGCTAGTGTAGTCTTTGCCCACCGTCCAAAAGCGACCCTTAGGCCGCTTCAAACCCTACAGAATCGTTTTCTGCGTCAAATCACGGGCGCGCCGTGGTTTTTACGCAATAATGACCTCCATAGAGATCTAGAATTACCGACAATAGCTAAGTACATGAAACAGCTCTCTCAAAACTATTTTGACAGAGCTGCCATCCATCCCAACCAACTAGTGGTTGAGGCCTGCAATTACACTCCCAACCTAAACGCTAACTGCAAGCAGAGGCGTCCCAAGAACGTCCTTTACGATCCAGACGATGACATAACAACCGACAATGCTTCCCAGGTAACACAATCACAAGCTACACAGCGTCTTCGCCGGCGAAGACGAGGTCCCCGATATCTAACGTCACCCGGACGTGGGTTTTCTAACTCACGATCTTGGGGGCGTCCGGACTGATTCACTCAGGTCACGGTTACCTCCTCCAGAATGGCCTTCTAAGCCGAGGTCCGAGTCTCATAGGAGACGCCCTTAGAGAGCCGTTCCGTCCTCTATCTTTCTTTCAGCCTTCGGGTCACATCAGGCGATGCTTCTGCGCTCGCCCAACCCCCCCGGTGACGCCGTAGTGGTTCCGCAGGGAGCTATCGGCACCTACTCAGACAGAAAAAAAAAAAAAAAAAAAACAAATGTATGGCGGTGCTGACCTGTCTACCACACTGTGAGAAGCTTCTACTCACCATTCGCACTCTGACCACGACAGCCCTATCATCTGACCACCATCTTGCCGCCACCGTGGTGTACCGACCACGGGAAAAGTGTTCTCGGCTATATGCACAGTACTTTGCCGAGGACATACGACATAGTTGACCAATGTAAATATTTACGTGCGAACTTTAGATAATATTAGAAAAAAGCACAAAATAATAAAATTTTATTTATCTAGAAAATTGTCTTAAAACATTACATTCAAGCTTTGTCAATTATATTATGTCTTACCTATTCATTCTGGTGTGTTGTTATTTTCATGTAAAAGAATATTTGCCATACATTTTCTTAATGTTTCCCTCCAAGAGGGAAAAACTGTGATAGGAGTGGATACAGAATAGTCTATCCAATAGTGTATTGGGCGGGTTCGAACCCACGATCTCTCGGAGTCCTGCCGCTTTACCGTTGAGCTATTGAGGTTTATTTTAATTTTAGTAGTAATTACTGCAGAGCTATTTTGTAACGATGTTTTTGTAACTCGTAAATGCGAGTTTCGAATTCACCTCTCTTTGTCTAACACGATAGTATAGAAAGAAAAATAGACTAGAGATTTTTTGACGGCTTCCGTAACGCAGTGGTATGCGCGGTGGATTTCCAAGACCGAGGTCCTGGGTTCGATCCCCGGCTGGGCCGATTGAGGTTTTCTTAATTGGTCCAGGTCTGGCTAGTTACCACCCTAACGACAAAGACTTACCGCCAAGCGATTTAAAGTGTGAAAGTGTGGATTTTAACCTACCAAGTAAGCCCCGCTTCCTTCTTAGATTGCATCATTACTTACCATCAGGTGAGATTGTAGTCAAGGGCTAACTTGTAGAAAATAAAAAAGGCTGTAAGAGCCGTAGTACTGATAAGCTGTCAAGTATGTACCTATATGGCATTTTTCCATAGATTTAAAAGTCGGTACAAGATGCATTTTTCGTCTCACACTGTACGCGCCATAGATTTACGATTCGATACAAGTACGCGCTAGTAGCGACACCTTGGAATCTTCCCTTCACGACGTAAAAGTTGTAATATCATTAATCTGTAGATACGTCTTCTCAGCTTTTATGAGATATGTCATAATCCTTTTGGAATAACTTATTTACAAAATTAAACTATGTAAAGCGTATAAAAATAACGATCCAATATGACTTGTTAAAAGTTGTTAACGGCAAAATGGACCGCAATCAACGCAGATACGGTCGTTTCAATCGTAAAATAGACGACAAAAATGATATTACACCCAAACACGATATTGAAGAAGTCTTGTCTCCGAAAAGGAGATATCGCTCCGGATTCGATAAATCTGTGGCCAATAGGTCTTGTTATGTTAAACCGAGTTTCAAAGACGAGGAACAGTCGGTGGACAATCATAGCTTAGATATCCACGTACGTACTTTAAAAAGGAGTTTGTTGAACAGCCACTTATTGATGAGTTTTGGAAATTATTTCTTTGTTTCAAGAGTATACTTCCAGATTCAATATCATTTACCATTATCAGCCGATGGACGTCCACTGTTGGACATAGGCTTCTTGCATGGACTTCCAAGCACAACGGTCTCGAGCCGCCAGCATTTAGCGGCTCCCTGTAACCTGCTTGATGTCCTCGGTCCTCGTGATGTTCACCAAGAGTGAAACGAACGCACGAACTAAAATATTTTTTTATTGATATTTGAATTCTATTGTTATCGCCGCGTTGGCCGCTTTTAAATTTACATGTTTTAATATATAGTGTAGGATATAGTAGTCTGTGACAGATATGACGTCGCTCGATCTCGTGTTGGCTTCAGTGTGCAAGTGGCGTTCGAGCCGTCTACATCTCTTGTTGTGTAATTATTTATGGGTTACTTGGTGGGGAGAGTGACTTGAGTGGAAAAGGGGAGTGTTTGATATCAGTCAAAGGATCCTTTAACCCTACACACATCGTTCACAAGTGTGTGACTCCACTCAAGGTCATTCTCTGCCATTCTAGGATCTTATTTTGGTTACAGTTTGATTTGTTAATTAAGTTGTCCTGACAAGTGTTGTGAACCTTTGTTCGACATTAGTTTTCTTATATTTGTAATCGCTTTTGAGTCCTATAATACTATGTTTCAGTTCAAAGATCTAATCAAGCAGCAGTATGACTTCGACCCCCTGTTCCCTGATTCTGTGAAGACTATAAAAGCGCTGAGGAAGGTTCTGTGCAGTTCACAGAGCACCAACACGGGGCCGCGCTCATTTGTGGAGACGTCCGACGGCTCCCGGTGGCAGAACGTCGACAACATCGATGAACTAGAGAAGCTTTTTATTGGTAATAATTAAAAAAAAAAGTGTATGTCAGCTCCGACGCACGAATGAAGTTTACACTTTCAGATCGACTGCCTAAATAGGTTATGTTGCAGCATACACTATGTACGTCTCAATAGTCACGTCTGAAAAGTGAAATGTGCGCAGACTAGGTTGCGCACAAAAACGTAACGCTGTCATTCGTTCATCGGCTTTTACTGCCCATATTTTTTTTTCATACCGGGGGCTATATAAATTTCGATTCTTAAGGAGTAAACTCTAATTAACTCCAAAAAAAAGATTCTGACGAATACCTAACCTCCTCCTTTTTTTGAAGTCGTTTAAAAAAAAATTAAAAAAGCCCGACTGCCTAACCTGCTCGCATCCGCCTCGGGTATTTTGTACAGCGATTAATAAATAACGTTTTTTTATTATACATTTTTTTATACGGCCTTGATATACATTTGGGTTATTAAGACAAATCTAACGATATCTTAATTATGTAAATCCATTCAGTGGTTTGGAAGATATGTGCTAATAAATAATATTACATGCAAGATACGCGTGAAAAACATAACCCTTCTTGCAGTCGGGTAAAAACGATCACAATTTTTGGAGCTCTAATTGATTTTTCAGCAGCCAAAACATAGGTAATCTAATTAAGTTTAGACAGTACTTTCCTCTCAAACAACTGCCTCTTTATGAGGCTAAGGTGCAACATGCATGGAGTGCTGTAGTCGCCTTTGGAGTCACTCTGCTAAGTATCAGAGCCCGATGCATTAGACTCGATTAATTGCCGCATACCCGCATTGTTCGTAACAGACGCATCGACATCAAACTGTCACAATCGCAAACTCGTCCGCAATATAAAGATCTCTGTAAGTGGAAGTTAAAATTGGTTTGGCAGGCAGCATTGTTTTTTAGCTTTGTTATTTTTTTATTACAGCAACTGAGTCCATCCCCAAAGCAGTAGACAGCAAAAACATTTACATATCAGAAGTTCCTCGCATAAAGGTGATTGCTGAGAAATACTCGAAATTTTCGCGAAACAACGTCGAGTTAAGAAAGTTGGAAGAGAAAATTGTCTGCATAGAATACGACATATTTGAAAACGTTCAGCTCACCGACAAGATACCTGACAACAGAGACTCTATGAAGCTAGTGCAGAAGATGCGGGCTTATTTCTCTGTGAAACCCATAAGTAAAGCTGTAAATGAAGGTAGTTAAAAATAACTGATTATAATTGTATGTGCAAAGGGTGGAAGACGAATATCTTATTGTAGAAAAGCGTTGCTTTTACTACTATTAACAATTTTCACATTTTCTCTCGATAATAACCCTCCTTGTGCCTTAACGAGAGAAGAATATCTTAGCATTCCGTGGATTTACCTTGTGTCAGGTAAAATTTCCGAGTACATCACGGGACATGTGACCTGGAGTAGCGTCAAGGGTCCTTCAATAGTGTAGATTCGTGGTAATCTAGTTCTAAAAATGCCAGGATTTAAAAGCTTGTAGAGATTTAACGTTTTAGGGAGTCTTATTTGCACACGTGGAATCATCAGCTTGTTTTGTCAACTTTTACTATATATGATAAAACGATTCTTAATTTTCAGTGAATACGGTTACAATTTTGCCGTCAACAATAAAACGCAAGTATCATATCAACGAAGACGATTTGGACAAACTGAACGAGAAGGAAATCGAAATAATAGACGAGAAAATAGCGGAACACAAACCATACTTGGATGAGCTCAAGAGAGTTTTGAAAAAGAAGCAGGCCATTTATGCAAAGAAGAAAAAAAGTTCTTTGGACTTGAAGTCTCTGTATGAAATGGCGAAAAGGGAAAGTCCCGGTTTGGATGAAGATTATTCCAACACGAATCTTCTTTCAACAGCAGAGTTGGATGAAATAAAAGCTTTGATCACGAAGAACTGCGCGTCAAGTATACATGGAATTCACAGACACACAGTGAAAACTGGTGAATTGGAGTCAAAGGGAAGCGAAAGACCTATGAATATTATTTCAAAGAGTATTTTTGCGGAGCTCATGAGAAATGATGCGCGAGCTTAATGTACGATAAACGTTTGTATGAAGATACTTTTCGATTGTACACATCTAACGAGGTACAGCACAGAACAAAATGGAAGTTTTGTAAACGATCACACATTTTAAAAAGTTCTTATCTACCCTCATCATAAATCTCAATTATGAAATAAAAAAATATAATGGTACACATGTATATTATTCTTATAAATACAGTAATTTAAAAAAATATATTGTTTACAAGAACTATTTTATAATAGTAGGTGGAATATGTAGCAGTTATTTAATAGGGGTTAGTAAAATATGATTGAATTTTATAAAACAAACGAAGTAGCCGAAAGCCGAAGTGAACGAAAATCTCCTGGCCAAGCTATTGTTAACCGTCATTAAATATCATTAATGATTATAACTGTTTCATAATCTACCTACTATTAAAAATAGTTTATACAAAACACTTTTCATCCATTAAACAGATGGGTGAAGATCGTTTCTAATTCGGATCTTCCACTATAAGCTCCAAACCCAATCATATTAGAGGCCTGGCTTAAATGCCGATGTTAATTATTAAATGTTTTGTCCTGTATGTTGCTCGCGATATACACCTGCCCTAACCATGTCAATACAATGACGAGACGAATATCTTAGCATTGCATAGCACGTGTTTTTAACACGTATTCAGAAAAATCAGAATAATAAGTATGTAAATATACTTAAACTTCTTTTTATTTAAACAATTTTTAAACTATAAACTAATAATTGTACAAAAATAATTGTTAAACATTTCAGCTTAATATAACAATCACAATTATTATTGAGGATTTATTTGACATTTTTTTTACACTATTTACTTCCATTCTTTACTGTATCGGGGTTGTGGGCTGGATCGAGTCCGAGTTTCTTCATTTCTACCGCCATTTCGAACAGATAGTCGTAACATTCCGTCCTGTAAACCAAATAGATAGCTTACTTGAGCGTTTCTTATGTCAGAACTTGTCTGAGGATATGTATTCACTAGCGGACACCCGCGAATTTGTTCTATTTTTTTACAAATTTTGAAGGGGAACTATTTCGTCATATGTGATTTTTCGCGAATTCTAACCGCTTACGCAGCTCACGCAACGGGAATTCCAAAAGGGAATTATTCGTTTTTGCCACATTTTTCATTGATACTCCGCTCCTTTAGTCGTATATTAGCATATAGCCTATTTTTCTATTATTGTACATTTCAAACAAAAAGTATAGTCTTATAGTTCAAAGACTACTGTGTTCAACCCAACAAAGAAACAGCTTTATAATATCAAGTAAAGATAAAACAGATAGCTTATTAAGGTAATTGAACTAAGCCATTTGAATTATGCACTGTTTCAATTTAGAGTATGTGATAAGTATGGAAATGAATATTCAAGGTTGATGGTAACTAGGCAGCATATCGAAAGAAGTCTTCTTAGCTATTCTCATTAAAATAGAATAAAACGTTGTTTTTTTACTCTCTTTTATTCAATACCCGGTTAAGCTTAGCTTGGTTTATATGCTTCTTACTGTCCTACCCCTACCCCTACCCTACAAATACTCCATGCAAACTTTCAACCCTTATTTAAGGAAGTGGGCGGGTTAGAAAGAGACACAAATTAGCCTATGTCACTATCCATCCTCTCAACTATTTACAATTAAAAAATCACGTCAATTCGTCGCTCCATTTTGCCATGAAAGACGGAAAAACAAACAGACATACGCACTTTCACATTTATAATATTAAATATTAGCCGACGCCCGCGACTTCGTCCGCGTGAAACTCGATGTAAACTTTCAACTACCCCTATCCTACCCCTACCCCTACCCTAGTCCTACCTACCCCTACCCTACTTTTCTGGTTGATTTTTTACACCTTGTGTCCGAAAAACCCAAATATCTAACGGAACTCTATTTTTTTCCAAAATAAAATTTAGCCTATGTTACTTGTGGATAATATAGCTTTCGAATGGTGAAAAAATATTTAAAATCGGTCCAGTAGCTTTTGAGTCTATTCATTACAATCAAACAAACAAACATACAAACAAAGTTTTCCTTTTTATAATATTAGTATAGATGGATAAGGTAAACCCGGAAATTGTTCCCTGTGGATTTTGCATAGCATAAAAATATTGCTAGGTACTTACATGGTCTTCGCCTGTTGCCAAGTGTCTCCCCACACATAGACCCCGTGTCTCCGCACCAGCACGGCGCTGGTGCCAGGGTAGGTCCGCAGGGCCTCCGCCAGGCTGCCTGCTAGATCCTTCTCGAAGGGCGTGTTCTCTATTATTGGAACTACTAATTTCTCGTCGTATCTTAAGTAGCGTCCCAGGGAAGCGTCTTTTATACCCTGGAAATTGGAAATGTTTATGTAAAAAAAAAAACTTTAAAGCATTTTTTTTCCGTAGTCAATAAGGATTCTTGTAGTTTAGCCATGTCCTGTCCATGGTTTAGCTGAGAGACAGTACATATAAAACTGTAATATAGCTTAAGTCATTATTAACAACCTATATTCGGCTCTGAGCTCGAATCTCCTGTCAGAATGAGAGGGGTTAGGCCTTAGTCCACCACGCTGGCCCACGCTCACGCTGGTACCACATCCAACATTCAAATCGAATACATTTTCGAGTCAATACGACACGAAGCGTCGCATCAGTAATTTTCAATATAATTAAACAAAAATGGCGTCTTGCGTTTTAAATATTTTAAAAACTTTTCACTAACTAAAAAGCAAAATGAAGTATTTTTTTAATCGTAATTATTGATTATTATATAAATTTATGCAATTGTTGTTAGTGTTAAATTTTGAAATACAAATTATAAAAAAAAAAAACTTTTTATATGTCTCCACGCGTGACGTTTGTTTTTTTATGGTTTTCACCTGCTTCGCCACGCTGCTTGTAAAGACAAGAAAAGATAATTCTTTATTCCGTGAGCGCGATACAATTTTATCCAAAGTACTAGTAGCGCCATCTAGTATACGACTCGGCAACTACATTTGTGTAACGAACGAAGTCTGTTTGCAGTCCGCGCGGGGCACATGATTGACATCGTCGACTACCCTTAGGCCGAAAGGTCTCAGCCCCGAAAAAGGGTTGGAAGAACGTGACCGGGGGAACAAGATCCCCCGCGCCTTACCCGGACAAGGAGGCATAGCCTCGAGGCCCGTACCCCCACCTGGATTTTTGTCCGGGAGGAGAAGACCTGCCTGAAGTCTGTTTGTTACTTTAAGAGTATATCATCAAAAATGTCACCTTGATCATTTCCTGGTGCGTGATGACGAACTCGTGGTCGTGCAGCAGCGTGCAGCGCACGGCGTGCGGCGAGTGCGTGTGGATGACGGCGCCGGCGCCGCGCTCGCGGTACGCCAGCATGAACAGCGGCGTGCATTGGCTCTTCTTCAGACTGCAGACATATTGAAACAAGAAAGAAAATATCTTTATTACTACGCTATGCCCCACATCACAATTATTTCAGACCCAGTAATATGTGGCATAACCTAGAAAAAGGTCCCAGCTAAGCACATTGCTATATTATCGCAGCTCGAGTCTCCTTCCAGAAGAAGAGGGGTTAGACCAATAGTCACCTACGCTGGCCCAATGCGGATTGGCAGACTTCACACACATGGAAAATTAAGGAAATTCTCTGGTATGCAAGTTTCCTTACAATGTTTTTTCTTCACCGTTTGAGACACGTGACATTTAATTTCTTAAAATGCACACAACTGAAAAGTTGGAGGACTATCCAGTTAGATCTGCATAAGGAAAAAATCACTGACGCAGCTCAACGCGTCACGATGCTGAAATGCAATGGGTGGGGTATATGGTTTGAAAAGTGATCACACACTAAATGGTGCAGTGTTGGCAGACTCCTACTAGGTGAACTAAAGACATCAAGCGGATACCAGGGCGCCACCGGAGTGTGGCTTAAGAACGTGGAGTTTGGAAGTCCTTATGAAAGGTCTATGTCTACCAGTGGACGTCCATTAACTGAAAATGATGTTAATGAACAAACAAATTGCCCACCTCTAGGCCATAGCATGTGTCTATAGTGGCGCATTTCCAATATAGCTCTCGTTTTCGTCCCTACAGAATGAGACAGAAATATTTCCACTACTGTCGACGATTATGCTGTGGTTTGACTAAAAGGTATCGCCTATCACAGTAACACTATACAGGACATTTTATGTTTATTAAACTTTTGTGTTACTTTGGGTGCAACACAAAAGTTCAATAAAGGGTTGGGTGGAGTAGTTCTGGCGCCTAACCGACATTGTCAATTGGTTATGTACCACTCTCCAAAGAAAAATTTACGAATCTATTTACAAAAAAGATCTCCCTTTTATAGACTACCTCCCTGCCATATTTCATCTTTGTAAGTCTAGCAGTTTCCGAGATATCGTGATGGATGATAACCTTTCGCATTTATATACATATTAGGATAAGGAACAGTTAAGCATATTTTTGCTACCAACTGATTGTTAAAAAATCAACTTACTTTTTTTCTGGTGGTGGCAGTTCCAAATCTTCATCATTTATATTCTGCACAAAAAGATCATCTGCCTTCATTCTCTCTTTCTGTACCCCAGATGGTGCAATGTAGATTTTGTTACTGGAAATATTAAAGAGTCAATTTATATAGTGTAAATAAAACATCTGGTTAGTAACAACTTTTGTTATTCTACCCTCCTCCCAACTTGTATCAATAGCGAGGTTATTAAAAGTTGTTACTAACCAGCTGTTGTTTTTACTGTTGCTTAATTAATAGTTATACAATTTAACAGCCACATCGTCGTACAAATTGCGTGGTACATTATCTCGTTCCGACGCTCAGAAATGTTTATTTCCTGGTAACTCAGTTAGCTACCAGGATCAAGAATTTTCTAGTCTCATCATAAATTTGATAGTCTCATCGAGATGAAGCTACTCACGAAAAATTAGCTTGTTAGTAATCAGGTGTACAATATGTTCTAGGGATCCCTGACTATAGTTAATAATAAAGTAAACTTACCCTTCTTTGATAGATATCCCACCACCTGTGCCGGTAACCCATCCTAAATGGTAGAACTGATTGCAAAGCTCTGGGATTAGGTTTCTTGGATGCTCCTGAAACATCATTTAGAAAAAATGTCTGTTATTTTCTTTTTAAATATTTGCCATACCTTTTTTAAATATAACCAATATTCCCATTACCCTGCAACTAGTCGGGAAAGACTGTATTAGTAGTGGACATGACAATAGACCAATGGGGCAGGGATCTAACCGCCTTCCCTCGGTGATGAGTCTGATTGCTCTTACCATTGAGCAATTGAGGCAATTTAAAACAAAAATATTCTCTTTTTACTTTCAATTACCTGACAGTGCTATATTACTAGCATTCTTTTCTTTGTCTTCAAGCAGCATTGTTGGATAGCAATGTGAATGTTTCCAATTTCATTACAAAGACATGAACATTATTAGTATAATACAGAATCTAAGCAGACTGGTATTTCACTTGCAGTGCAGCTAAGAAAAATCATTGACTGCTATGTGAAATAACTTCAAGTTATGTAGAATCATAGGTTTACATAGTTAGTGGTTTTAAATTAAGATTACAGGGCCAAACAACCTGCCGCCAAGTTAGAAATTCTAGTACTGGGTATACCCATATCTCATAAACAAAAAGTGGCACTGTCAACATCAGGACAGCATTATCTATGTGATATATTTCCCTATTGTTCAGGTTATCAGGAGCAGGATATTGTAAAATGTGTTTCCCACATACTCTGTGAGGTATCTTTCTATTATATGCAATAGTTTTACACTAAAAATCGAGTACTTTCAGCTATTATTATTAATGAACATGTTTTATTAAAAAAAAAATTACTTTTTTATGTATATTTATTACAGTTATGATATTATACTAAGTAAAGCTCTGATATACAAATACTTAAAAGTAGTTTGATGGATTACCTATTCAAATATTATGACTTCCGAGTTCATAGTTCACAAACTATAGGAATTCAAAGAATCATTAAACAAGTAGACAGGCAATTAAATAGATCTATAAAATATATGATTTTTACATTCAATCTCTAAGTACCTACCCACTGTTTTTTTCAGAAATTAAGCAAAACGAGAGATGTCACGTGAAAATAATGGTGTATGCCCGACTTGTATGGTACTTTTTTCATTATTGCGAAAATATGTTTCATATAAATGAAAGCGAATGTTTTAATGAAATAATATCAATTAGGTAACATTAGAAATTAAAATGAATTTCAAGGAAACATACCGGACCGTATTCAGTCATTTTTACCAAGCTATTTATTGTAATTCTTAGCTGTAAAATACAACTGCGTTATCGTTGTTCTGTAGACTAACTTACACGTCACTGATAACACTTAAAATTAAGCATAAAATGGATATCCTAACACATAATATGTAAACAAAATTAAAACTATTTGATTAGATTCAAACAATAACAACAACAAAATGACACAAATGAAATAGGAAATGACAGTGACAATATACATTGACATTTGACAGTGATGTTTTTTTTTCTTTATTTTTTCCCGTAGAGAAAAGGCAAAGGTATTACACCTGGTATGCTCAACCATAAAGTATTTCTTAGCTTACAAAAATCTTTGCATAATTTAATTTCAATAACATTTAGGTTAACCGGTTAAGTCGGGTTGAGTTGTTTTTTGTACACCCATTTCATCGATCTCCTATTAAAAAGTAGATGCACAATAAGCGACCGAAAAACGTCCCCACTCAATGAGTGTCAAACGCAACTTCTTGGCATTCAACTCAAGTAGTCACATTTGCAAATTAAACCTTAAACTTAATCCTTAAGGTTGAATTTGCTCTGAATTTGGGATTTTATCGAATATTGAACTATAATCATAGGCCTTTTGGTATAATTTTCTTTACCAATACTTCTAAAACTGTCAAAGCAAAATTGGCCAGTTTTTAAGTGAAATTTTCTACATGATTGTGCGTCCTTTTTTTATAAGAGGTCAATGACCCATTTCTAATAAATTAAAATAAATCCTATAATTTTATTAAAAGGTTTAGTAGGAACTTGTTTGAATAACTGACCTGTGACTAATATAAAATATTTTTAAAAACTTTAAAAT
Source organism: Bicyclus anynana (assembly GCF_947172395.1). Lineage (NCBI taxonomy): Eukaryota > Metazoa > Arthropoda > Insecta > Lepidoptera > Nymphalidae > Bicyclus > Bicyclus anynana. The sequence goes on from NC_069095.1 coordinate 16,738,088, forward strand.
GACATTTCTATCAAAAATGTTTGGTTACAAAGCAAAGTCAAGCTCAAATATGCTTTAATTCAAGATTTAAAAATTAACAATTTAAAATACTGTCTTACCTAAATATTGTTTTGATACTTTATCATGATAACATTGAGCAGAAAATAACAAAAATACAAATAATAAATTATTTTAGGTATGAAATTTTATTTACACATCATTAATTTATTGCGTCTTTGGGCTTCTCATAAATAATTACCCTCAGAATACAGATAACAATATTCTGAGTAATTACCAACTTACATCAGCGCCCATAAAAAATATGAACTGCCTCATTAACCTTTAATTATAAAGGTAAAACTCAGCCATAGCCTTTAGCTTTAGTTGTACCTAAATATAAAAAAGAAATCCTTAAAAAAATACATTTGAGTGTTTTTACAGTTTCTAACTTTTAATTTTTAAGTGTTAATTAAGTTGGTAACGTTTTATTATACTTATCAAAACAACATTATTTACTAATACTTAACATATATAATTGCCGTGATTGTAAGTATTTAGAAAAAATGCCTGAGATACCAGAATGTTTGAGTCGCCGTTACAAAGCGTTGGACGAATTGATTCAAAAGCTCAACTCCGATCGACCGAGTGACCCGCACGCTGAAGGTGCATCAACCGACGATCCAGCTTTAAAGTTGATGTGCGACTTTTGGGATATTCTCAAAGAAGATCCGAATTTAAATTTGACGGTAGGCTTGTTTTACTTTCGATTTTACTGTTACCAACAGCACAAGGGTTTTAACAACGGTAGGCTCTCTTCATATACGTTGTACGAAATCGAAAATTCCTCCTGGAATACAGGACTGTTATAACTCATCAGGGTATGCATTGCATTTATGCTTCTATGAAGTGCACTCCCCTGGTTACCATTAAATGTGGTGCTACTCTGATTCCACTACTAGTAATTAGCTAGTACTAGCAGTGCCCCCCGGTTATGTACTTAAGAAGATTTACTCTACCCTAGCTCTTGCACAAAAAAAAAGACAAAAAACATAAAAAAAACAGCAGAAATGACAAAAGTAAAAAAGCACATAAAGTATTGAGAAATACCACCAGAGAATCCAACCCACCACCAGATCAGAGTGACTGGAACTTTGACATGTAGGTACTACAAGTACTTCTTACATAATTGTAAACATGAAACGGTTTATTTATTTTTGTTATAATAAATTGTTTACAGAATGCTGTACACCAAAGTATGAGAGCCAAGTTTTGGTCAAATGTCACGTGTTATCGCTCCGGATGTTGTGATGACAAAGCCGTCAATAAACCTAAAAAGTAAGAAAATAACTGAGAATCTTCAAGTTTTATAGTTAGCCTGTGATTTTTTTTAATTTGACCAATATTCCCGTGATAGTCCTGATCACGAAAAGGGAGCCCATTAAATACCCAAGAACCTTAATATCCACAATTGAGAAATCCCAAGGAGGGTGATGTGAAATCGTAAAAACTAATTAAAACTAAAAAAAACAATATGTCAAATGAATAAGGATTGAGCAATAAATCTTTGGTTGGAGTGTGTGTGAGAGGATTGTGTGAAAGAGATGCTATGTTCATGTATGATAGAATCGATTAGAAGAGATTGACATATTTCGACCTCACATAATATGTGAGATAGGGTAAAGGAGATGATGATGAAGAGTGCATACCTTATTCGACAACCTTATGCATGCCATCTACTCTGATTACAGTGTTAACCAAAAAAGTGCAAAATCGGGGTGCTGTCCGAGCTCCGCAGCACCGAGCGCAGCTGCGAGCCTGAATAGCTTCCCTTTGAATAAAGTTTTGTGCAACTTGACTGAAGTAAGTATCTGCTGAGTCTAAGCACTGTAGTCCTTCTCCAATGAGGTTGCCAGTCTACCGAAGCGGAGCGATGCAGCGGAGCCGAGAAACAGAGAAATATTAACCAATAGGATTGTACTTTTAAGTGGACAGGGACTTGCGAGGTAGTTTAAAAATTCATATAAAACCGGTAAGGGAACCGGGGAAACGGAGCGGGTTTAAACAAATTAAATTTAACATAGCCTGCAACTCCGCTCCGCAATCTCGCTCAGCTCCGGTGGACAGACACAATACCTACGCAACTCCACTCCGCAGTAGTAGTAAAAGGAGAGCACCCTACAGCAGGCCGTTAAAATAGGTTAATAATGAGGATACAAAGTCAAACCTCTCTCGCTAGCTGCTCTGGATGGATGCTGTTGAAGATGGAACTAGCGAAAAGTTCCTGGGCGCACTGTCCTGTAGAAAACCGACATTCTGGCAATCTTTCGGCAATGCTCCAACGATTGCAGACTATAAAACTTCAGCTATATTGCGTTATTTTAGTAGGTCTTGGTGTCAGCTATCACCTGAGTACCTAGTAGAGTATATCATACTGTTAAGGGACACCTTGTATACAAGTAATCAACTGAATTGTGAATATTATAAATACACAGGCCGCATCATTTGATAAAAAATGTCAAGAGAAAATCAGTAAGTTGTTGGAAACACAAAAGAAGTTGCAAGCGCAAATACAAGTATTGGAGGACAGAGAAAACTCCGGTAATCAACTGATGAAGCAAGCCGATTGCATGTGGTCATGTATGGAAGAGGCTTATACGAAAAAAATCGCTGAATCATTATCAAGGCAGAATGATTTATCAAAAAAGGTCCTTACTTTATTGATATAGGCACATATACCTATTAGAAGACGCTTGTGACTTTTATCTTTGTGGAAATCCTTACCCTTCCAATATTAAAGAAAATACTTTCAAACAAGGTTTTTTTTTGTTACTTAAGCAATGATGCCGTCTTTGGTGGAATACGCTTTTGCCTCTTGACTTAAAGATACCCATATTTGTCGGTGGTAGGGAAAACATAAATTGATTCCCTACCTATTTGACCCTCTTTGAAAGTAAGCTTAAATCCACATGAATCTGGCTATCTGGCTAGTTTAATTGCAACAATAATTGTTGCAATTAAACTCGGCCGCTTTATATTTTTTATTAGGTACTTGGGTATCAATGAGCTTATCATAATATATAGGTAGGTGTTAACGCCATGCTTAGTTCTTAGGCCAGGATATCCTCATGTTCTGTTTTTTTTTCATCATTTAAAATGTATCTTGACTACAATCTCACCTGATGGGAAGTGATGATGTTGGTTCATGGTACCATCACCATTCAGTAGTAGTATAGCTTATTATTACATAGCTCGTCCGGCGAAGTAAGTATTATGCACGAGTAGAGGGAAGATTATATTATGTATACTATATAGTACAGTTTTATTTTCAATCTTAGCTTAAAGAAGTTGAAGAAAGCAACAACAAGTGGCGAAAAAACAAAAAAGATTTAGATTTTCAAATGAATAACATAAATAAATGCTATGAAGAAATAAAGGAAAAGATAAATGAAAAAACAAGCGACATTAAATGCATCGATTTGGAGATAGACAATTTCAAAAAACACATTGAATGCAACAAAAACGACCTTGAAGTATCTAAGAAATCCTTTGACAATAAAAAGAAAGCTTCGGATGTGAGTTGCTTCATTATTATAATTTAGAGTTTGTACAGACATAAAATTTAAACCGTTCTGATGTCTGCGTTTTGCGTTTGTCCTGTCTATCTTTGTCGGTTTAATTATGACTTTACATCACTCCGCAGACAAAAACCTGCCTGCCTGATACATATTATGTCAGTTGATATACTTGGTGCTATGAAGTTGTAACAGCATATAACACACAACTCCAGTTAAACTCTTTCTGCCTGAGCGGGTAGATTGCATAGCAGATACTCAACTTAATTGCAGTTTGAAGATTTTTCTACTCTACATTTATTATTCTTGACGATATTGTGTGCTTTTAATATTATAATATTTTATTATAGTGGAAGTTACACCTCATTTCATTTACAACTTACAGATAGAATAGTGATCGAAATAAGGGTCAAATCTTATAAGCCTGTTTAGTCGCAATGGAACAGCGTGGTGGATTAAATCTTCTTATATCCTCATCTATGAAGAGGGAGACTTGGCCTTTATATGATAGTCAGGTATAAATAGCCTAATAATTATGGTGATGGTGAATTATTTTGTTTCCAGGCCAAAATGAGTAGTATTGCAGCTGAAATGTCTAAAATAGAAAAATCCCACAGTGAAGTAAACAAGCATAAATCATTAAAAGAAGGAGAAGGTACAAAGTATATTAAAGAAGCGAGAGAAGAATTACAAAAACTCTGTAAAGCATTATTGAAAAAGAAACTCGAACGCGAGGATCTGAATGCAGAGGTTTTTAACTAAATTCTTTTAAGAAATGAAAAAAATTATTCATCATAAAATGACTAAAATTTCTATTATAATATATGTTTCAGAAAGAAGCTTTGCTGTTAGAGATAGATTTACTTATTCAAAATTGCGATCAGTGTAAAGATAAATGTAAAAACAAACAACTATCTATCGATAACGAAATAAAGGCAGTCCAAAAAGAAATTGTTGATTTCAAAGTTAAGTGCACACAATGTCACCAATGTATTGATACGTCAGACATTAGAAAAATATGTACCGATTGTCCAAGATGTCTTGAAGAACTAAGTTGTTTGAATGAAGGCGACCACTGTACTCATGATTACGCTTTAGATTGCGTTTGTATGACAGTGAAGCAAAAATTTTTGGATAATGTGTTTGATAATATGTATACACTGCTAGAAAGACAGGTCCAAACTAATGCTGGAAAAGCAGTAGCTGACGAAGTGTTGAATTGTTTGAAAAAAAGTAAAAATGGTAAATTAAATAAAGCGACTCGCAACATTTTGCAGGATTTTATACTGACTACCGTTAAGAAAAATTTAAATTTGACTATAGTTGGTGGTGCTGTCAAGACTAGATGTGAGGTGCAAAATAATTATGATTTTTATATTACTGTTGTAAAAAATAGATCGAATAACCTGTTTTTGTTGAAGTCGGTTTTAGACGACCTCCGTGACGACCTCCGTGGTATGCGCGGTGGATATACAAGACGGAAGTTCTGGGTTCGATTACCGGCTGGGACGATTGAGCGTTTTTTAATTGGTTCAGGTCTAGCAGGTGGGAGGCTTCGGTTGGGGCTAGTTACCACCCTACCGGTAAAGACGTATTACCAAGCGATTTAGCGTTTCGGTACCATATCGTGTAGTAACCGAGTTAATTTTGATATAAAATTTTATATTTCCGCTAATCTGTGGATTATCCGAAGCTGAGTAGTGAATAAAATGTAAATTTTTCCATGTAGATGGATGCAGATATGTATAATCAGCTCATGATGTGTCTAAAGCAAGTTAAAGTTACTAAACCAGTAAAAGCAGATCAAGGGACTGAGGCTAAGAAGGTTATTATTTTTTATTTTAAAAGAAATACTATTATTGAAAATATACATAAACTATAATAATATAACAACAAAAAAGTTTATTACTATAACCCGACTACGTAAAAAGGTGTCTAAAACGAACGAAACAAGATAATATTTCAGATCGAAATAGAGAAACGCATAGGAACAAAAATGGGTATAGGTACCTTACATGCTAGGTATCTAATAGGTGCGACCACGACTCTATCATGACCATTTTGTTCCTATGCATTGCTCTATTCCGATCTGAATTATTTTCTTGTTTCGTTCGTTTTTAATCCCCCTTTTTACGTAGTCGGGTTATAGTTTTAAACTTTATTTTGGTTTAATATTTAGAAATATTTCCGTTTCCCGATCCGCGCTACACTACGAGTACTTACCTATATCGTAAAATATTGTATGTACGTAAATAGCCATTGTAGCACACAATAGCACATAGTTGAAGTAAAATTATACTGACTTTTAAATTTTCACCATTAACAGGAACCCTGCACACGGTGGGGCGGTACGAACGAATGCAACTGTCCAAAAGGTCCTAAAGCATGTATTTGTGCTAAGAAAGCTCCGGCACCAGCCTCCGAACCGACGTCTTGTCCACCCCAAAAGGGACAAGATGAAGATGCAGTAAGAGAGCAAATAAATTTTGTTTATAATTTATTAATTAAGTTATGCACCCATGAAGGTTATAGTTAATCACGATCAAAGAAAGCATTTAAAAAAATTAAAAACCCGACTAGCTTACCTACTCACACCTAGTCATCCACCTCGCGTATTTTTTTATTATTAAAATATTACGTATAACGTTTTTCTAAATGTAGGTTTTATAATTATAGCCATGATATAACATTTTAAAATTCTCTTGATGAACCCTTGACTTTGATCCCCTTAACGCAATATTCGGAAAAAAAAAAATCCACCTCGAGTCCTACAGTGGTCGTATAAGTTTTTTTTACTTCACCTATCTAAAAATACTTGGGCTAATAAGATGAATCTAACGATATCATAATTACGTAAATCCGTTCAGCGGTTTGGACCATAAGGTGCTTTTCGTATTGCATTCATCTGTCCCCACTGCAAGCATGCGTAAAAAAGTTTTACTTTAACATAAAACTGAGTATTAATATAATTTATTTTCTTACTCAGGGTGAAGTAGTCATATGTCCACATAAAGACTCGACGCCATGTGGTGTAGACTGTGGTATGCATGGGATGCCAAATGCTGTGGGTAGTGAAGTTGCTGCTTGGCGGCCAAGTCCTTGTCAAGGTATCTCGTATACTAATGTTATAAAGCTGAAGAGTTTGTTTGTTTGTTTGAACGCGCTAATCTCAGGAACTACTAGTCCGATTTAAAAAAATCGTTCTACTTATTTCTTCTAGTTACTATAATTTTACACGATAAACAAGTAGGTGTATTTGTAAATTTTAAATTAAATTATTTTAATGAGGCATATTAGTTGGATTATTTTCGCGTTAAACATCGTCGTCGTCGTCGTCGTCATCATCATCATCATCATCATCATCATCATCATCATCATCATCATCATCATCATCATCATCATCATCATCATCATTATCATCATTATCATCATTATCATCATCATAATCATAATCATCATTATCATCATCACCATCATCATAATCATCATTATTGTAAGCCGATGGACGTCCACAGCTGGACAAAGTCTCTTAAAGACTTCCAAGCATCAAGGTCTTGAGCCGCCTGCATTTCGTGGTTCCCTATATTCCCTGTGTCTATACAAACAGTTGTACAATGTACATATTATATTTATTGCGCAGGTCCAACTTGTCAGTTCACGAACATGAGAGCTGCGCAATGCGTGCTTGGTTCTGAATTATTATCTTCACAACTACCACCACCTTTGTTATCTTCACTGAGCAGCCCGCAAGGCAAACCTTGGTTACCTCCCACCATGTCGATATTGGAAGATCAGGTATTTGTACATGTTTGTTCCTTAAAATTTTTACTTTTAATTAATTATCTTCCTTTTATTGATTTGTTGTTTTTTACTTTGACGTTTCCGTTGACAACGCCAAATTGGATATTGGATAGGATAACATATTATATTCAAAATTATGTTTTTAACTATAACATAATGTTCTTAGTTGTGTTTGCTACAGACACTATTATTAGAGGTGTTGAGAAACTTGTTAGTGAAACCATTAATTTATTTTAGGTTGCTGGTAAGAGCAGTGATATGAACAAATTAGACTGCGACTGCCCCACAGGTAAGACTTTTAAACAATTTGTATTTGTAGTTAATATGGGAGTACAAGTTTAAACGATATTATGTTGATTCGTGATATCAAAATGTTATTTTAGATGTAAGAGGTCAACCCCGTGAACGTATTATTGAGGAAGTGTTGGGAGGATATACTGAAGTAGCTGCAATTGAAAAAGTAAGTTACACTATAATAAGCACTGACTCTCTTGATGCAAGACGTTAAATATTTCAGTTCGAGGGTATTCATTCATATGTATCGGAATAAAGTTTATACTTTGTTTACAAACCGTTAAAATTTTAAATGTAATACACACATACTTATTTAAATAAATATTACAAAAACATGGTGGTTTAATTTCAAAAAGTATTTCACTTATTTATTTAAGAATTTATGTAGATTATTTTTGGATACTCCCAGATTGAAGGAAAAAAATAGTTCATTCTTAGCGCATTCAACAAATAATTGTTTCTAATAGATCCATAATCAAATTCAATAATAATAAAAAAGTAGTTAAAAAGGGTATATAGAAGAAATATAATATAAAAATTAATAGCACTTGTCAGTATAATAACAATATGATGAGTTCAATAAAAAAAGGAATTAATAGAAACTGAAGAGCGAAGTGATAATAATTTTAAATTTAGATTGTTAACTAAAGGCAGTTTTATAAAGAAACTTTGCGTCACACATATCATGTAATACAAAAATAGCGTAATATTATAACTTTTTATTTTAATTGTATACTGTAACTATACTTGTATAGTTTAAACAGTGCTTTTTGTTGGGTATGATTTAGTAAGTAAAAAATTCAATTATTCTTGTAATATTTTTTGTACTCCCATATGGTGGTTATTTACAATTGCATTTGTTGACCTTTAAAATATTACTTAATTTATTACAGATTCTATACCACAAATTGATAAAGAAGCATCTAAGTCATTAAACAAGGAAGAATTTGCATTAGTTCAAAAACCTACGTTGTATCAAACTAATAAAGATATTGTAAAAAAGAATATTGGTGATATCCCAGTTCAAGATATTGACAGTGATTTAGTTAAAAATATTGTAGAGCCATTTAAGCGTTACAATACAAAAGTAAAATCTGATGTACCTCCGGCTAATAATACTAATACTTCTTTAAATGATAAAAAAGTGGAAAGAAATAAAAGAACAATAAAACTAGTGAAAGGAAAAAGTCAAGATAAATCTGATTTACTTGTAGAATCAAATAAAAACAAGTTACATGAGTTTTTAGAAGATGCATCTGGCATTAACTATAAAGTTGCAGCAAAAACGTCACCATCTGGTAACATCATTTTAGAATTAAATGAAAAGTATTTGACACACTTTGAGGAACCAACAAATAACATAGACAATAAGTCTTTCTACCAATCAATTAGCGACACCGTTCTGTCTAGCAATAAAAATAACATAGATAAAATAGGTGATAAAACAAGTAAATATTCTATAAAAGATAAAAATATCAACCATTTATTTAAAGTCAGACTTAAAGGTATAAATAACGCGGATATTTTTGTAATAAAAAAAACCGATTCTGACGTTTATGAGTTAGTTTTAGATAAAGAATTTGAGAAATTGTATAAAAAAACTATTAAAGAACATCAAAGCGAGGAGGAAGATGGATACACTTCTTTTGTTAGAACTGACTCCGGTTTTATAATGAATATAGACGATAATGACCATAACAAGTCCGACGATCAAAAAGCTCTATTAATGAAATCTAGTTCAGGAAATATAAAAATTATCGTTAGTGAAAATGATGTGAGCCCTGAAACCATCAAAGAGAAATATGGACCTTTAATATCTCCTCGGCATTTAAGCCAATTATTGAATACACCGTATTCTAGTAAAGAATTCCACAACGAAAAATTCAAGAAAAGCGCATTAAAATCAAGCAGCGATTCAAATGTGTATGGTAGAGTTAAATTTGATATCCAGTATAATCAAAATCTTTTTGCATCTGAGGCAATACTCAAGACAACAAATTCTGGACGGTATATTGTTGTTCTCGATAGTAAATCAAAGAGTGCTTTCATAAACAAAATTAAAAAATCAATAAGTCGACCATCCAGAGGATCTATGCCTATCAAGCGTACGGATTCGGGTAATATAAATGTAGATGTAAGTAGTGATATCAATAATCAGTGCGGTTCAATAAAAATAACAAAGTCTGGTAACATGTATATTTTATTAAAAAACAAAGACACCAATAGAGAAATATCAAGGAATGCTTACACCGCAACAAGTAATCAGGTACTCGAAGAAACAAAATTGCCTCAGTCAATAGCTAATACAATGAAGGCCGTTGTAAGTGAAATAACTACAACCACTTGGTATGGTCATTGTGAAAAAAGTGCATGCATTAATAGTAATTGCATTTGCGATCCATTTGAATTAAATGAATGGTTAAAAGGAATTGAGATGTTTTCTAATGGAACAAATATTATTGATAGTAAAGATAAAAATACTGACTCACATAATAAATTAATTCTTACAACTCCTATAGTTAAAAAGTCTTGTGAAATTCACACTACTGAAAATGAGTCGCAACTAATATGTCCTTACCATAAAGGTAAATATACTGCATTGTCTAACGAAGAATTGTTGGAAATGTCTAAAACATGCCAGCAAAAGTACTTTAATAAAAATAATGATGATAAAATTAAGGTGAACTTTCATGGAACTATAGATGTTTGGGATTCTTTGAAGTTCTTACCGCCACAGCTGCCTCCTTTTCTCAAACGTTTTTCAACCGACTTGGGCAAAACAAATTGATAATTACTTATATAATATCTTGTGATGTTATAAGGTTGTAATAAAAAAAAAACAGGAAAAATTGTTAATTTAAATAATGATTTTGTGGGTTGTTTTTTAACTTTAAATAAATTTTTTGTTTTTCTTGAAAAAGGATTTTCTCTTCTGGTCCTAATTAATATTTTAATTTATTAGGTAAGCTAGCAAATCTGTCACATACCTGCAATGATGTTAAAAAGTATCTTTACTCTGATTTTAGTTTTACGCGGACCGCAAGTGGCACGTTAAAACTATGCTAACTAGCAAACCTGAGCTCAGTCGCCACACTGTCATCGCGCCGTTGACAACGCCGCATTGAAATAACTTTTGTGTGCCAGATTTAAACATAGAATGTGGATTATGTCTACCTCTTTTTTCTTCTAACATGCATACTTATGCATAATTTATCCGGATATACGTTGCCACTGATAAACACAAAAATAAATTCAAAATTCATTTATTTCAATTGGGCTTAGTTTACAAGCACTTTTGAAAAGTCATAGGATTATGTCATAATTTAATTTAATCTAATGGTGGTAATAATAGTCGAAAACTTAAAATTAAAGTTCAAGGGTTTGAGAAGCTCGCCTTGGTTAAAAAGAGCCCACAACAAACTCAGCTAAGGTTTATTTTTTTTTGTTTACCTCCATTTTACAAACTTATTTAAAACTAAGCACACAGTCGTATAAAACAGTTTAACCCCAACCTTTTTATTCATTAACACTATAGTAAGACTTTCCTAAAAACTTGCGTTTGACACTTTGAACTTTTTGTGAGACATTCCAGTGGCTTCATGTGGTAGTTATAAAAACGTATGCAATTGCTCTTAAAATAATTACTAATTTTTTGTAATCTAGTGTGGTGTGCAATATACACGGTAAACACGCATACCAACGCTGTAGTAATACGGGTAAAAATACATGACACTCACAAAAAACGTGGATTTCTTTTCGTAAAAGAATTGTCAAAATATGTTTAGTAGATCTAGAGATTACTCCTTACATACTTATAAACCTTTTACCTCAACTCTATAGAATATGTCCTTACCATTTTACCTTACCTCTATAATAAATTCCATCGGATGATAAAGAAAAACAATGTCACGATATGAGCCTGTAGCCTTATTAGCCTCGAATCTCTTTCTACAAACGCTAACGCTTAAAAAACTAAAAAAAATATGAGATCCGATCGGTAACTTGATCACGTGACCTATCGATAATGAATATCATTCCCATTCAATTCTCTCATTCTCTCATTCATCTCTACAGGCCCTGGATACGGTAAATTTGCGTACCTATACAAAAGTTAATTAAAAATCAATAAAAACGAGCTTACTACAAACTTTAGCATTATCTTGTAAATCCGGTATGGTCTAGTGGCTAGGATACTTGGCTCTCACCCAAGAGGCTCGGGTTCGATTCCCGGTACCGGAATAGTCTTTTCTTTTTTTATTTCTTAATAATATCTGTTGTGATTCGTAAAAATAGATTTTATGCAAGATAAGTGAGTTAAAATTACAGAAAATGCTATACAAAAGTAAATTAATAGTAGGTTTTATTAATTTTCTCTTAGTATTAATAAAGTGCCGTTATAGCCCAGTGGATATGACTTTTGCCTCCGATTCTGGAAGGCGTGGGTTCGAATCCGGTCCTGGGCATGCACCTCCAACTTTTCAGTTGTGTGCATTTTATGAAATTAACATTTAACGATGAAGGAAAACATCGTGAGATCTATATACCAGACAATTTTCTTAATTCTCTGCGTGTATGAAGTCTGCCAATCCACATTGGGCCAGCGTGGTGGATTATTGGCTTAAACCCGATCGTTCTGACGCTCAGAAATTTATATTATCTCTTAACTTAGTTAGCTACCAGAATCAAAAATATCCGTAAACAAAAAAGTTGAGCGTCTCATCAAGATGAAGCTACAAACGGAAAATTAACTGGATAGTAATCAATTGTAAAAATATTCCCCGGATCCTGGGCTAACAAGTATTTGAACTTATGAAGGCCAAGAGCAAATAAATCTTTGACAGTGGACATAAATGCAATTTGCGCTCTACGAGCATCTCAGTTTGCCAAGTGTAAGACAAAGGAGCGAGTCGTTCTTTCTCATCTAAACTGTCGTCTAGACGGAGAGATAAAAATTATCCTTATTTTATTCAATTCCCTGCTTGGCCGAGGGCGATTTTTTAAAGGAGGTGCCCATTTGTTAGAGTAGATATACAAGTAGAATTTTTTCATTTTTCACTAACAAGATACCTTTTTTTTACGAGGAGAAAGTTATATACAGAAAGGTTATACGGGGTATAAGTTAGCCCGCTTCCATTTTAGATAGCATCATCACTTAGTATCAGGTGAGATTGTATGAAGAGTATGAAAAAATTTGACGGCCTCCGTGGGGCAGTGGTATGCGCGGTAGATTTTCAAAACGCAGGTCCTGGGTTCGATCCCCGGCTGGGCAGATTGAGATTTTCTTAATTGGTCCAGGTCTGGCTGGTGGGAGGCTTCGGCCGTGGCTAGTTACCACCCTACCGGCAAAGGCGTTCCGCCAACCGAATTAGCGTTCCGGTACGGTGTCGTGTAGAAACCGAAAGGAGTGTGGATTTTCATCCACCTCCTAACAAGTTAGCCCGTTTCCACCTTAGACTGCATTATCACTTACCATCAGGTGATATTGTAGTCAAGGGCTAACTTGTCAAGAATAAAAAAAAAATATGTAGAGAATAAAAAAAAATATCGGACTCTACTAGCTCAAACCTCACGGGACTCAAACCAAACGGGAAGGTTATGTCGGGCTTTTACTGACTAACTGTAAAACCCTAACAACAACAATAAAAAAAAACCTGACTTAACTTGGGAAATAAAAAATTCCAAATTGACCAAAGCTGGGAATCGATTCGAAGGACCGAGGACCTTTATTGAGATCGCCAGCTCAGCACTGTGCCAGAGCTTTAAAAAAGGGAGCCTTAATTATTCATTACACAATTAGAAAATGTACTTTTACAATACGTGGATGTAAAATCGACGGTAGTTTTATATATTTACATATTACAATTTCATAGTACAAGATCCGGCATAAGGAATATATATATCTGGTATTTAATTGGGATAAGAAATAAATGATGAGAAATATTCACATCGTCACATTGCAAATAGGTTTTTGTAGTGCCTAGTAAAATTGCACTCGGTGAGTATTAAATGATTAATTTTGTTTAATAAATTTATTTAATCTTCTTCCCTATTTGCTTAATGAATATAAATCGTACACTAGTTAAAATAATAATCCAACAGAATTGAAAACGTAAAGGTTGTTTGCCGTCACACTACAACTGTAGGGTTGCCAGATGTAAACAGTTAATTAATGATATATAAATACCCTCATCAGTTACATAATATGCAAAATGAAAGCTTATTTTAACTGTATTAAGTTGTCTTTGATCAACTTCATGGTTTTCTAGATTTTGTATCAAAAATGTGTTTTGGCCGCAATTCAATTAGGCAACCTATTTGAAATGTGTCACTGTGAATATTATCTATCATTTATTTTATACCAGAAATACATAATTAACAGATGAGGGTATATATTTCTAATTCCGGATCCTAGACCATAGACATGTAGGTATAATACGAAACAAGACAACTTAATGGTTAAACTTTGTACAGATGCATGTGTAGCAATCGTGTTTTGAATGCTAATTACCGCGTATTTGGAGTAAACTTCCAGGCATTACTTAATCTTTAATTAAATTTTAGCATTGTTTGACTTTGAACCTAATGCTCGTTGTTTTAAGGCTTCATTTTATTTTAAAACTCAACTTTACCTAATCTTTTTTACTTAGGATACTAGGCTATTTACCACAATACCGACAAACACGTACCACCCAGTAATTTAGTGTTCCGGTATGATACCGAATAGAAACCAGTCAGGGGTATACGGTAAGTAAAGTGACTACTTTACCAACTTACTTGCACTAACCATAAAAAAAAAAACAAAAACACGTAAAAGTACCTACTATCATTGACTTACATGTTAAAATAAACTAAATAGCGAAAAATAACATCGAACAAACCATACAACCGAACAAAAATCCTCTTTGAAAATCGGTATAAAACTCAGCTGGCCTATTCACTATTTGGTCCTAATTATCAACCTAATAAAAATACATCAAATCACTTGAGAAATGTCATCTGCGTACTGTAAGATATCCACCAGTATACACCGGATGAAATCTTATTCTCAATATACATATAAATGCGAACGGTCGTCATTCAACACAAAACCTCGAAACCGCTTGGCGTGCAAAGATGAAATTCGGCAGGGAGGTAGTTGTTAATAGTTAAGTATCCACTTACCATGGATAATCCACGGATTTTGCGATAGGGCCGGATTAAAGAGGTCCAAGGGCGGACGAAATCGTTGACGCGTGCTAATCGTATCAGCAGGCTAATTAGCCTGCTAATCAGGATCGCAAACTTCAGTTTTACGAGTATAGTTTATCAATTTCCATTCAAAACTTTTCTCACTTGTATCGTAAATAGGTGTTGTACCGTTTTCTTTATCTTCGTCTCTAAATCTTACCTTTTGTTATAATAAAAGACAGAACGAATTTTCCATTCTACACCTTTTTTCCACTACGTAAAGAATAGTGGAATAAAAACCTGGAAAAGTCTACATTCTTACATCCTACGGGGCTTATTGAATACAAATTGTTTCTTTATCAGAACAACTTTCAGGGAACAGTATAAAAGGTGCTAGGATAAGAGCCAGTGTCTGAATTGTTCGTATTTAGTTCTCATTTATTTGCGTACAACTATTTTTTTGTAGGTTTTCATGTATCAATTAATTCTATAAAATTACTAGCGGACCCGCTCAAGCTTCGCTTTGACTTATGATTCACTTCTTCCCTATCCCTACCCTACCCTGCTTCTACCCTACTCCTACCCTACCCCTACATTACCTCTACCGTACCTCAACCCTACCCCTACCCTAGTCATACCCTACTTTTACCCTACCCCTAGGATTTAGGGGTTGTGAAATGAAATAGATGTTGGCCTATTCTCATAGATACCGGATAAGCACAAAAAATTTCATCAAAATCGGTCAAGCCGTTTCGGAGGAGTATGGCAACGAAAACTGTGACACGAAAATTTTATATATTATATAGGAAATCAAAAAAATACATAACTTATAATACTTGTATACTACTAAAAAAATAACAGTATATCATACTGTTATTTTTTTACTACTACTCTCAAAACATAAGAAAAGCTACTTTGCAAAAAAGCTGCATTATTTGCATGAGAGAAAAATGTCAACAGGTCATCATAATATTTGTTACATATATTTCTGATTTTTGAAACCAAATAATGATTTGTTACAATTAAGTGCTATGATTAATTATTATTGTTTTCCTGACAACGGAAAACAGCAATGTATTTATATTAATCATTTGATCAGCGTTTCAAAAAGCCTTGATAATACAAAAATCCTGTATAGGCTTATGTATGTACCTATGTATTAGATACAGATTAAACTTTTTCAATAAATTAATCACTAGCTCTTAGATTACAAATGTATAAAAGGAACAGAAAGCAACATGCCATATAAAACAATACCAATCTTATGGTCTACAGAATAAGAAAGCATTGTATTGAAAATTGTACAGTAGGCGACACAGAATTGATAGATTCCAAGTGGATGTATTTTAGTTCCTATGTCAATGGAATAAAGGTCACAAAATGGTACGATACGATAGCAAACTTTCATGTTTTTTGATGTCTTTTGAAGGCTCGATTGTATCGTGATTTTGCTTTTTACTGTCAATAACAAAATATGTTTTGTTTCGAACCGTTTTGTATGAAAATAGTCTTGTTTATATTATCAAATCAGATTTCGATGTACTCGTACCTATATATCGAACCTCCCAAACATAGCTCCATCGCCCGATGAATGACTTTGAGGCTCTTTGATTTCTTTTATTGAGGTCCATAGTAAGTTACATCACGTACATAAGTAATATACATATAATACATACGTACATGATTACCTATTTATGTAATAGGTAATATTTAGGTATTTAGGTACGGTACGGTACGGTAGGGCCGTGATAGCCCAGTGGATATGACCTCTGCCTATGATTCCGGAGGGTGTGGGTTCAAATCCGGTCCGGGGCATGCACCTCCAACTTTTCAGTTGTGTGCATTGTAAGAAATTAAATATCACGTGTCTCTCAATCGGCGAAGGAAAACATCGTGAGGAAACCTGCATACCAGAGAATTATCTTAATTCTCTGCGTGTGTGAAGTCTACCAATCCGCATTGGGCCAGCTTGGTGGACTATTGGCCTTACCCCTCTCATTCTGAGAGGAGACTCGAGCTCAGCAGTGAGCCGAATATGGGTTGATGACGAATATTTAGGTAATCAATCGCAAGTAGGTAAGTGTTAATATTTTTGATTCCTGAGATGATAAGATTCTCTAAAATAGACCGAATAGCCTGGTTGAAACTTTTTACAGTTCCGTAATCCTCAAGGAACCCTTATAGCTTCGTCATGTCCGTCTGTCCGCGGCTTTATTTGATAACTACAGTTTATCGGTTATCAAATAAAAATTGTTGCTGTATGAAACACACTATTTTTTTTGTTACAGGTACAGTAGTACTATTTCAATTAAATAATAGCTTATTTAATACTTCGTCTAAATGTAGGTAGATAGGTAAGTTTTATAAACTATGCCATCTACCGGCGTTTCTACGAACTAAGTAAAACTATTATAGATGGCGTTTCATATGGAAGGAATGGAGGGTTGGTTTCTATAACTGCAATAATTTCAACAGTTCATCCCCTAATGCCAATTTATTACGTGAAAAAAATATTTTCATGTATTAAATTGGTTAAAATAGAATGCTGTAGTTCTTTTTTAATATACTAAATCGAAAAATTAAATTATAGTGGATATGAAACGAAGATATTTCAACCAGGTATGATTATTAACATAATTGCACAATGGAAAATGGAAAGAACTTAATATTCATCTTTTAGATAAATACACAAAACAAGAAATCAAAATGAAACTTCAAAACTTTAAAAAAAAGATGCAATAACTACAGTTTTGAAAAATAAATGAAATTGGGCTGGGCATAGGTATAATACGAAGGAAGTAAGCTACAGATATGGTTGCCCAAAATTTAACATGAGAAGAAGAGGAAGAGATTATGTACATGGAAAGAAGGGTAGAGTATATAGACCCTTCATGGCACCAAAAGACAAATAGAAAATTAAAAATAAATAAATAAATAACCAGGCTAAATAAATATAATTAATTGTCCGCCCTTCTGCTTTGGAAGAGAGTGGACATTTGAAAAATCAATAAATATGGATACGTAAGATATTTTCAATTATTCTGCCGGGCCGGTGTGGTCCCGCGGTTAATCACTTGGCTCTCACCCCTCGTGGCCCGGGTTCCAGCACCGGTACCGTGGCAAAATAGCTCTTTCCTCTCTTTTATTTTTTTTTTTATATTTATACATTTAAAATTACAAAATAATACACAGCTGCAAAAATTTCAAAACTGAAGTTATTTTTTATTTCTTTTTATTGTACCTACGCTAAAATGAATACTAACTCTCATAAATAAATCAATCATTTGCATGCACAACTTTATTGCATGTTTAAACATTTGTAGCAAGATAATTAAAATGAAAACCTAATAGGGCAAAATTTTAATAAAATAATACAACCTACTTCAAAAACATAAAACGTACCAACTAAACTAAAAAGCGAAAAATAACATCATATTACGTTCTACGTGCTGAGCACTTTAAAGGCGGTGCTAAGCCGGTGATGTATTAATTAAAGCCATGAAAGAATATCATAAAGATTAAGGTTTTACAGATAGTGCTTTCATGTGGCTCTTTCAGAATCGACTTAAATTAATACAAAACTGGTTTAGCCTTCAAAGTGATCAGCAGGTAGAACATAATAAACAAAAAAACTATCCCTACAGTTACTTTTTATCGCCACATAATATACCTGATAAAAAATCAATAAGTATGGATACGTAAGACATTTTCAACCCCTTCTGCCGGGCCGGTGTGGTCCCGCGGTTAAACACTTGGCTCTCACCCCTCGTGGCCCGGGTTCCAGCACCGGTACCAATGGCATATCAGCTCTTTCCCCTTTATTGTTATTTTTTTTTTATTTTACTGCGAATTTAAATAGTTTCTATAGAAAAAAAATATTTTCGCTTCAATAATTTATGGAATGTTTTACATAAGTACTCAATAATGTACAACCTCCGAAACCAGGTCTACGCAAAATTATTATTTCGCGTTTAAAATAATTTTAAATCACCTGTATTAAACGAATCTAAATATAATTATCGTCTCCGTAGTCGTGAGTATAAAATCAATAAATATGGATACGTAAGACATTTTCAACCCCTCTGCTGGGCCGGTGTGGTCCCGCGGTTAAACACTTGGATCTCACCCCTTGTGGCCCGGGTTCCAGCACTGGTACCGACGACAGATCAGCTCGATCCCCTTTATTGTTTTTTTTTGTAAAACTTATATCAATTTGTTGAAGAAAACCAATATTTTTGCTTCAACATTAAAAAGTATACTTCTGCAAGAACGGATAATTCGGAATACGTACTCTGAAATAGATAAAGAACCATAGTAAGATAAGAAAAAAAAAATGTACAATTGTACACATCTGGAAAATCTGTAAATATTCTGAAATTTACAAAGCCAAATACGTACTAGATATATTTTAAAGATATTTGGTTACTACTCTTACTGCCTTTAAGTTTTTCGTTTTTCCGAGAGATTCTTAAGAATTCCGAAGAAAGAAAAACTTTAAGCACGAGCTGTAGGTATATTAATGATTGCTTTTTTTTTTTACAAGTTAGCCCTTGACTACAATCTCACCTGATATGTATGGTAAGTGATGATGCAGTCTAAGATGGAAGCGGGCTAACTTGTAAGGAGGAGGATGAAAATCCACACCCCTTTCGGTTTCTACACAGCATCGTACCGGAACGCTAAGTCGCTTGGCGGTTCGTCTTTGCCGGTAGGGTGATAACTAGCCACGGCCGAAGCCTCCCACCAGCCAAAACTACTACGATTACACTATATCCCCACTCCGAAAAAAGTATTAAGTACATAAGTGTGTATAAAAAATCAATAAATATGAGTACGTAAGCCATTTTCCACTCTCAGCTATCGGGCCGGTGTGGTCACGTGGTTAGACCCTTCCGTCTCGCCTTGTGGTTTTAACACCGGTGCCGTAGGTAATACTACAAACAAATCTTCAAAATGACGGCCTCCGTTGCGCAGTGGTGTGCGCGGTGGATTTACAAAACGGAGATCCTGGGTTCGATTCCCGGTTGGGCAGATTGAGATTTTCTTAATTGGTCCAGGTCTGGCTGGTGTAGGAGCTGTGGCTAGTTACCACCCTACTGGCAAAGACGTAAAGCAAAGCGATTTAGCGTTCCGGTACGATGTCGTTTAGAAACCGAAAAGGGGTGTGGATTTTCATCCTCCTCCTAACAAGTTAGCCCGCATCCATCTAAGACTGCATCATCACTTACCATCAGGTGAGATTGTAGTCAAGGGTTAACTTGTAAAAAAAATCCATGAAACGCATACATACCCAAAATTAAAATGAAATTTTCATTATACAATTTTATAAAATTTTTATTCTTTCTCATAATTTAGTTTTACAACAAAAACAATATAATATTTTCGCTTTAACATTAAGAAAATGCTCATCCGGGAAAGCAGAAACATGGAAAATTCTGAAATTGGTAAAGGAAAATACATAGGTATAGTATATTTTTGAAAATATTTGGTGCTTCTGTTACCACTGCTTCTTTAGTCTGTCTAGTTACGGAATTTTCTTTCTTATAAAGAATTTTCAGTAGCCATCAGTTTCAGGCATAATTATTAACGTTTGACAGTCATCGCTATAAAATAAAGCATTATCAATTTAAGCTTGCAATTACTCATTAGGATACCGTAGTG
Source organism: Bicyclus anynana (assembly GCF_947172395.1). Lineage (NCBI taxonomy): Eukaryota > Metazoa > Arthropoda > Insecta > Lepidoptera > Nymphalidae > Bicyclus > Bicyclus anynana. Next base: position 16,758,562 of record NC_069095.1, read on the forward strand.
GGTTTCAACTCCAATTTCTGTCTTTTAAAAAAATAAAAAACTTGACCCTGCTATGAGGCCAATATATGTTAATGGCCTTCGTATTACTATTTTATACCCTAAAGGCCTTGTGGTCGTGATAATAACGTCAGGGCTTATTGCCAAAGTAATCTTTGTTTAGTTTAAATTTCGTTTGTCTAAAAATCAATAAATATGGATACGTAAGACATTTTCAACCCCTCTGTTTATCAGTTAATAATGATGATGAATGAATGAATGAATGAAATATACTTTATTGTACACCAAAAATAATAATAACAGACAAGAAATTAACTTAAAAACTAATGTACAATTGGCGGCCTTATCGCTAATGAGCGATCTCTTCCAGACAACCAATCGAAAAAAGAGAAAATAAATACAAGGAATAATGCATAAAGACGGGTGTACACATAAAAAGAGAAGTAGAAGATATATTAGATAATAATATATTAAATCAAAATCAATATATTTATATATATATATATATATATATGAACACATACGAATATACATACATACCTATCCACAATTACATATATTCCTACATAAATAAGGATACATACAAATAAATATATATATAACATAAGCATACATACGAAAATTTTACTTAAATAATTTAGATGTAAAAAGTAAGAAACAAGACAACATCAACAATTTTTTAAACATGAACAAATAAATAAAATCATTTAAACGAAAATAAATACGGAATGATAAAAAGGTCAAGGAGGAAAGAAGTGCATATTTACCAGTTGTTTGAAAGAAGCTAGAGATTGCGCACGCCGAGCCTCGAGAGGTAAGGAATTCCAGACTCGAGCAGCTTTTACAGAGAATGATTTAGAATAATAGGAAGTATTATGGGAAGGAATTTTTAGAATGAAATTATCCTCAGATCGAAGTGAGCGACAATGAGAATCACTGAGAAAGTTAAATCGCTCCTTTAGATATGGGGGAGTAGTAGGGTTAAAAAGGACGTTATATAAAATAAAAAGAATGTGAGTATTCCTGCGAAGGCGAATTGAAGGCCACTTGAGTTTATCGCGAAATTCGGAAATATGATCATATTTGCGAAGTCCAAATATGAATCTTATACAAATGTTCTGAATGCGCTCAAGCTTATCAAGCAGTTCCTCACTCAAATTAAGATAATGATGATGATGATGATGATGATTCGATCCTCACATTTTTTACTATTACTAACGTCAGGTCTACGTAAAACGAAACGAACTTCGTGTATAATAAATATTGAAAAAATCAATAAATATGGATACGTAAGACATTTTCAACACTCTTGCCGGGCCGGTGTGGTCCCGTGGTTAAACACTTGGCTCTCACCCCTCGTGGCCCGGGTTCCAGCACCGGTACCGATGACATATTCGTTCTTTCCCCTTTATTGTTATTTTTTTTATTTTACTGAAAATTCAAAATAATTTCTACAGAAAAGCAATATTTTCGCCTCAATTTATAAATTTTACATAGGTACTGTACAACCTCCGAAACCAGGTCTACGCAAAATTATTAATTCGCGTTTAAAATAATTTTAAATCCTGTATTAAACGAATCTAAATATAATTATCGTCTCCGTATTCGTGAATATAAAATCAATAAATATGAATACGTAAGACATTTTTAACCCTTCTATCGAGCCGGTGTGGTCTCGTGGTTGAACACTTGGCTGAGAGCCAAGTGTTCAACCACGAGACCCCCCAAATCAATAAAAATATTTTTTTTATTTTATTGTACAAAACAAAAGGTGTTATTTAAGTACATAATTAGCCATCCTCATAAACTTGACGTTTTTGTGAGGATGGAGTACGAATTATTACATTTATATACATTAGGGATGATGACAGTTTTTTAAATTGTATATAAATGAAGAGTATACTAATAGCAAAGCAATTTTGTAAAAGGAACAGGGTATCTGCGATCATTACTTTCGGAGCTATAGGGATTTAAAGAGTCAGATTTGCGGCGCTGCCGCGGATCCCTGAAAAACGCCCCATACAAAATGGCTTGAAATAATGACGTCATAGGCAATGTAATGATCGTTAGATTTGTATGCGCGTTCAAACAAAATTTAATAATATCTTTGTTATTTGTGCGTTTATGCTCATAGTTCATATATTAAAAAATGTCACATTTAATGTAAGGAAGCTAAAACTGTATGAATTTTCATCTAATTACGATAAAATATTTTTAATAGTTTTTGAAATTTTATAATCTCATTTATTTTGCAAATATCCAGACAATCTTTGCTTTTATGTATAAATTAGTTAACATTATTATATTACCTATTATATTATATATTACCTATTTACCCGAATGTATCATAAAAATCAATATATTCAAACCTAGTCATCATCCCCATTGTAATTATGTCCCCTAGCGACACGTATCCCCCATCATACAAATCTGGAAAAACGTCTTAATTTTAATACCTACTCTGAAATACGAGTTAGTAAAGAACCATAGTAAGATAAAACTAAAGAAGAAAAGTTGTCAAGTTTATATTCCAATTATCTTGAAAATTATTATGATGAATACGTAAAATATTTTCAACCCCTTTGTCGGGCCGGTAGGGTCCCGCCTCTAAACACTTGGATCTCACCCTCGTGGTTTGGGTTCCAACACTGATAGGTACCTACCAGTAGACAGAACATTTTTTTTCCCCTTAATTATAATTTGGTTCATTTGTATACTAGCGGACGCCCGCGACTTCGTCCGCGTGGAATTCAGTTTTTCACAAATCCCGCGGCAACCATGGATTTTTCCGGCATGAAAAGTGTGCTTATTTGTAAATCCAGAGTGAAATCTATTTCCATTCCAAATTTCAGCCAAATCGCTTCAGTAGCAGCAGCGTAAAGGAGTAACAAACATACACACACAAATTTACATTCAAACTTTCGCCTTTATAATATTAGTTTGATACCCGTGCGAAGCCGGAGCGGGCCGCTATGTATTTATATATAACGTTCACGTTTTTCTGTAGTGTATTTAGTATCAGCATTGCACCCGTGCAAAGCCAGGCGGGTCGCTAGTTATACATATAAACCTTCCTCTTCAATCACTCTATCTAATAATAAAAAAAAACATACATACAGCCGAACGTAGAACCTCCTCCTTTTGGAAGTCGGTTAAAAAACCGCATCAATATCCGTTGCGTAGTTTTAAAAATTAAAGCATACATAGGGATATAGAGATATATAGGGACAGAGAAAGCGACTTTGTTTATTGTATATTAGTGATAGCCCAGTGGATAGGACCTCGGCCTCTGATTCCGGAGGGTGTGGGTTCGAATCCGGTCCGGGGCATGCACCTCCAACTTTCAGTTGTATGCATTTTAAGATATTAAATATCACGTGTCTCAAACGGTGAAGGAAAACATCTTGAGGAAACATGCATACCAGAGAATTTTCTCAATTCTCTGAGTGTGTGAAGTCTGCCAATCCGCATTGGGCCAGCGTGGTGGACTATTGGCCTAACGCCTCTCATTCTGAGAGGAGACTCGAGCTCAGCAGTGAGCCGAATATGGGTTGATAATGATGACGATGATGATATTAGTGAAGCGGGCAAATTTGCAGCGGTCTGCTAGTTCAGCTAAAAGTCACTTAAGTATTCCCACACTCCCAAGTGTTACATGAATGTTTATAAAAATCAATAAATATGAGTACGTAAGCTATTTTCCACCCTCGCTATCGGGCCGGTGTAGTCCCGGGGTTAGAGACTTGGTTCTCGCCCTCGTGGTCTGTGTTCCTACACCGGTGCCGTGTAAGGTACTGCAATTTTAATGCTACTAACTCAACTAGTTCTAATCGTAATTATAAACAATAAAATAAATTTTTAATTTTACAATTTTATAAAATTTTCATTCTTTATTAGAATATAATTTTGCAACAAAAACAATATGATATTTTCGCTTTCGCTAAAAAAAATTACATCAGAGAAATTCTGAAATCGATGATGGAAAATACGAAGGTCAATAGTCGTATATTTTCGAAATTATTTAATGACTAGGCATAGAAACTCTAACCATTGTTTCTTTAGAAAAGTGATTAATCTAAAATTATACTGGGATTTTCTTTCTTTCGAGGAATTTTCAGAAGCCGTCAAGTCTAAATAATAACCACCTAAGCCCATCTCCAAATCATCTCTCCTATTGAGAGAAACTGGACTAGACTGAAGTGAGTCGTTTATATAGGCTCATAATGATAATGTTTATTTTCAACTGCTTTTTGTCATTTTTTTCAAATGTTTCTTTATTATTTTATTTTACAAAATAAAAAGTTTTATTTAGGTACAGAATTAGCCTTCCTAATAAACTTGACGTTTTTGTGAAGATGGCGAGTCCATTATTGTGCTAATTATTACAATTATAAACATTAGGGACACAAATATTTACAATACCTAATTGTAATTATTCTTCCTAGCGACACGCATCCCTATCATACAAATTTGGAAAAACGGCTAAATCGGAATACTTCTTCTGAAATACGTATAGGTAAAGAACCATTGTACGATTTAAATTAAAAAAATAAAAGTTATTTTCAATTACTTTCAAAAATCAATAAATATGGATACGTACGACATTTTCAACCCCTTCTACCGGGCCGGTGTGGTCCCGCGGTTAAACACTTGGTTCTCACCCCTCGTGGCCCGGGTTCCAGCACCGGTACCAATGACAGAACAGCTCGTTTTCTCTTTTGTTTTTTTTTTGAAAATAATTTTAAAAGAAAAGTAATATTTTCGCTTCCATGTCAAAAAATACACATCTGAGAATACGAAAACTGAGGTAACTGAAATCGTTAAAGAACCATCTGTTTTTTTTATTTTAAGCTAAAAACTTTACAAGAATTTGCTTATAAAAAAATATTTTCCCTTTAATCGGAAAATACTGTGGAATATTTATCGGTTAATAATAATGATGATGATGATGATGATTTGATTCTCACATTTCTTACTACTACTAACGTCAGGTCGACGTAAAAGATACTAATTTTGTGTTTACTACTAATAAATATTTAAAAAATCAATAAATATGGATACGTAAGACATTTTCAACTCTTCTGCTGGACCGGTGTGGTCCCGGGGTTAAACACTTGGCTCTCACCCCTCGTGGACCGGGTTCCAGCACCGGTACCGATAACAGATTAGCTCCGTTTCTCTTTTGTTTTTTTTTATTATTTAACGTTACAAATAATTAATTGTAATAAAAAAATATACACCTGGATTTAAAAATGAATAATTAATATAATCAAAAACCTCTGCATTTGTTGCAAGGCTTGGGTAAAGCTTTTTTTCATTTTTTTTTTATACTTTAATTTTCTTTTCCAAGTAAGCACGCTACCGCAGAAAACAGTGACGCTACCAACTTAAACTCCAGTCTAAAGGCAAGCCCTTGATTACGATCGCAATCAAAAGTTTGCCTTGTCATTTGTCATTCAACAAAAATATATAATTGTCTATGAAAATTAAAAATTGACCAAAAAAACTCAATTTCAAACTAATTTCGCGTCTCCGTTTTTATCAGTCGTGGCTGTGGAAAACCTACAAGCAAAGAAAACATCTTTTTATGAGACATCATGCTTTGCAAGTTTAGCTTTCCCGTCTCTTACTCGTAATATTAATTAGCAGTCAAAATTGTCTGCTCAATAGACAATGTAATGCCCATGAAAAGAAAATTAAATCAAGTGTAAAACATAAAACTAATTTTGAGTTTCACTTTTATATCATTCGTGGCTGTGGAAAGTAGAAGAAAAAATCTATTCACAAGACACCGTGTCTTGCAAGTTTCGCGTTCCAGTTGCTATTTTTGCCTGCGTCACGTTGAGGGATACCTAAGCTTTTTTCCCTTTTTCCCTCAGATTGATTTACGAGCGTGTAGAGGTTTCTAAATGTTGGGTCCGAGAATTGAATAATTGTACAATACAAAAAAGAACTGAATATATTTCAAAAACGCCATCTCGTAACTCCTTGTCATCATTATCATTATAAGCCTTTTTAACGGCACACTACAGCTAGGCCTTCATATAAAAGGGTTATGGAGCTGTGACCCAGGACGCTATTCCAATGCGGCGTGGTGCGCTTATGGTGACTATGACTTTTTGTCGATCATTATCAGTAGTTAATGATAATGAACTGGTCTTACTGCTTTCCGAGGCAGGGGAAATGACCACTTCTGAACTGAATGAACTTCCCAACCTGTAGCCTTAGAATTTTCATTTTTTTATAGAAATTATCTTTTTGGTCTATGGTATGACTAAATTGAACTGAAGGTAGAAAAGTCAATATAACTTACCTAACAGAAAAATTTCGGCTAACGTAGTAAATATATTTCGTTACTTTATTAACTTTAATGTTAGTTATTATCCTCTTGAGTCTGTAGTGTTATTTATGGGACTTTATGGGACTATCTGTATAAAATACGATACGATAAGAAATTTTCCACTGAACTTTCCAATCCGGTATGGTCTAGTGGCTAGGATACTTGGCTCTCACCCAAGAGGCTCGGGTTCGATTCCCGGTACCGGAAGCTCTTTTTATTATTTGCAAAAATAATGTCAACTTCTTTTTAAAAGTAATTCGGTTTTATGGGTAAAAATCGATTTTGTGTCGTTCGCAAAATCTTAGCCATCATCAAAAGATTGATATCATGTTAGGCGGTCGTGAATTTCTTTTAAATATAAAAGTTACTTTTACTTAGTTAGCTTTTAGTTTTTGGTTCTTTGTAAGGCTTAACTATAGTCATAAACACATCCGTAAACAAAGTTTAACCTGGAATTCGGCGCCACAGTGGCTTCCTATCAAGCTTACTCAGAGTCGAGCTTACTCGATATGGATAGGACCTTTTTTGTAGGTCATACACAATTGTATATTTTATTTATTAAGCTCGATTAGTTAGCTTACTTTAAGCTTTTATTACCCACTGCACTGTATTGTGTGTAGAAAAATGAAAATATTACTCTATTCTATTTAAAATGTAGAACCCAATACAACGACATCTACTGGTGATTAATTTAACTACTAGCAAACAGGCTATAGGGGCTGTAAAACTTTTACCACCCTACGTAGCAGCGATGGGTACGCTACGAACGGTACGGTGGGACATAAAACAGATTGTCCGGAACAAATAAACTGGGTCCGGACAACGTTTACGGGCAAACGAGAGTATTTTTTACGGACTTTTTTGTATAAAATAAGGAAAGTTTAGCAAATAAACTAAAAGGTTTCGTTTTAATTAATTAACTTGCAGTTTACTGTGTGTTAATTGCTTATTAGTTAATGTAGAATGTTAGAAAGTTGAGCACTTAAGGCTATGGGAGTATAAAACGTTAGAAAGTTAAATAAAAATGGCAATGCCATTTAAATTGCTTAGTTTACTAGAGATTTTTTTTTCAGGGGTCGACCACGAACCTTTGCGCTGTGCTCATTTGTCCCTCTAACTTAGTAACTAAAATATGTATAACTCGTGCGCATTAACATGACACCTGACCACCAAGCACAACTAGACAAACCCAGTACAAACATCATTTTGACAGCCTCTGTGGCGCAGTGGTATGCGCGGTGGATTTACAAGATGGAGGCCCTGGGTTCGATCCCAGGCTGGGCACATTGAGATTTTCTTAATTTGTCCAGGTCTGGCTGGTGGGAGGCTTCGGCCGTAGCTAGTTACCACCCTACCGGCAAAGACGTACCGCCAAGCGATTTAGCGTTCCGGTACGATGCTGTGTAGAAACCGAAAGGGGTGTGGATTTTCATCCTCCTCCTAACAAGTTAGTCCGCTTCCATCTTAGACTGCATCATCACTTACCATCAGGTGAGATTGTAGTCAAGGGCTAACTTGTAAAGAATAAAAAAAAAAGCCAAGTGTCAAGTTAATCCGCACGAGCTATAGTTTTGTATGAATGTTTATATATGTTATACACGTCGACAAAGTGGTAAAATAACAAAACCATGTAAAGTGACAGAGAGAGTGAAAGAGCAGTGATAGCCCAGTGAATATGACCTCTGTCTCCGATTCCCGGAGGGTGTGGGTTTGAATCCGGTCCGTGGCATGCACCTCCAACTTTTCAGTTGTGTGCATTTAAAGAAATTAAATATCACGTGTTTCAAACGGTGAAGGAAAACATCGTAAGGAAACCTGCATACCAGAGAATTTTCTTAATTCTCTGCGTGTGTGAAGTCTGCCAATCCGCATTGGGCCAGCGTGGTGGCCTAAGGCCTGACCCCTCTCATTCTTAGAGCAGACTCGAGCTCAGCAGTGAGCCGAGTATGGGTTGATAACGATGAACGATGACGATGTAAAGTGAGGATGATTTTTTTTTATTTTCGTCTACGTAGTTGTGTGGTATGTCGTTGTGTGAATATAATTTTTAAATTCGTTTGTAAAGAATTCACTTAAAACTGATAATTTTAAAGGCAAAATCACGAGAGTAGGACGGACAACAAAATTAGAAATGTACGTAGAGCTTGGGTACTTAACTAATATTGAAAATTTTCTATATCATCTTTAAGATTCAGAATATTTTGTAATGTAAAAATATTCTGAATCAATTATCAAAAATTTTCTTTTCAAATATTATGATGTCTATAAAACATCAATGCCAGAACGCCATCGATCACGATGAGGATATTATTTGAAGGCGTATTGATGGGGAATTTTATGTTTTCCTTCGTTTAAACAATCAATCAGTGTTGGATCTCGCCCGGGGAGAGAATCACTCAACTTAGGATGCTATCGACTGGCGACCTTTTTTGGATCGTTTATAATTTTCACCCAGAGATTATCACTATCGAACCTTCGTAATATCACCTGCGTAGATTCCGTTCCCGTGGAAATACGTCGATAAAATATAGCCTATATTGTTCGCTGATAATGTAGCTTTCCATTGGTGAAATATTTTTTATTTGTCCCAGTGGTTAAGAAGTGAAAGTATGAACGTTAGGATTGTGTAGGTTCTTTTTTGTTACATTTTAAGGAAATACTGTTTCTAACTGATTTATTTTGTATTCTTATCACCCTAAGCTAAGCTTCATATCGTCGGACGTCGGTCTACATGTGGATACCTCGTAACTAACAATTTTTGGTAAAAATTGATTGCAGAGTACCTACATTAAAAAATGTTTTTGGTCGCATAAAACGACTTTTAGTGATACCTAAAAGATGTTTCTTGTCTCTCCTGTAAAGTTCGTCAGTTTTCACTTACGAGCTATCACATCTAGACCGACGATATTCTTTTTCTATAGGGAGGGAGGCCGGCGGGCTAATTCACTAACTTTGACGTATGTTAAAGGAGTGTGGATTTTCATCCTCCTCCTAACAAGATAGCCCGCTTCCATCTTAGACTGCATCATCACTTACCATCAGGTGAGATGGTAGTCAAGGGCTTACTTGTAAAGAATAAAAATAAAAAAAGGTTAGTTGATATAAAATATACGAAATTGAGATTCTATGTACCAAATGCTATTTGGTGCCTACTGACAATTTTTCGTAAATATCATACAGTAGGTAGATGATATTTCTCAGTTGATTTATATTTATTTTAAAAGGTCATTAATAAAGAACGAATTAGTGAATAGGCCACCTGGTCATGTAGTGGGCTTTTAAAATAGACTGATAATGATAAAGTTTGGTAAAGAGTTCAGTATATGGCGTAAAGATAGAGGTGACGCAAAACGACAAAACTAAAGATCACAAGTTTGTTCATTGTGATCACACCCTAACATATCTCCCCTAGCCGCGAGCCCGTCTCTAATGTGTCGGAAAATTGAAAATTTCCAATGCGATGATGTGTGGTAATGTTGTAGTTTGCCTATTTCCCATCTACGATCAACGCTTCAGGAAAAATTCTCGACGAATTTTATATGTTGACGAATTTCACAAAATTTTCTATATACAGCCTGTTTGTTTCATTTAACTTCGGGAGTGGATAATCAAATATAGTATATTCATTTCGGAGAGTCAATTCAGGATCTTTTCGATATAGTTCCCTCTTCACCTTTTTACCATAGAACTGCCAGGCATCGCAGAGGTCTGCATCCATACGTAGTTGATGTCTCTTGGACGCGTAAAAAGCTTTTTGGTTCTTCGTTTCTGATCCGCATTGCGAAGTTATTGAATGCCTTTGCAGCTTCTGTTTTCCCTAGCACCTACAATATGGGTATATACTAGTCTAGAGTGAATAGGCATCTTCTTGGCAAGCGCGTTCCACCATAGGCTGCATCACCGCTTACTGTCAAGCATGTAAAGTATAATGTAAAAAAAACAGGAGATAAAAGATGCTTACTGTATTATTAGGTTTACATGTAGGCCTCATCATTTGACAGCCGCGTGGCGCAGTGGGTAGTGACCCTGCTTTCTGCATCCACGGCCGTGGATTCGATTCTCACAACTGGAAAATATTTGTGTGATCAACATGGGTGTTTTCCAGTGTCTGTGTGTATTTATACATTATATAAGTATTTATATGTAGTATATAAATGTATATAAATATTATAATATCAACTATCTTAGTACCCATAACACAAGCTACTCTGTATGCTTACTTTGGGGCTAGATAGTAATGTGTATTGTTTAAGTATATTTATTATTATTAAAAAAAAAATCATCATCATGTATAACTGATAGACGTCCACTGCTGGATTTCCAAACACCACTGTTTTGAGCCGAGAGGTCTTGTATCCAGCGGCTCCCTGTAACCCGCTTCATGTCATCTATTCTTCTAGTGGTGGCACGAACAACCACTCCAGCATTTTGGGGCTACAACGTCCAAATAGCTCTTCGAAATATATTTAATAACTTTAGTTTTGTAAGTCGTTGAGCATTTCGGAGACCTAGGTTCTTCTAGATATTCCAAGCATAGTTTGTTTATCGTCCGCCGAGTGACTCTGAGCCTTCTTAAGGGACCCATAATATTAGCAACCAAGGTATTTCAAAAGGAATTTAGGAATAATACCTATATTACACCCCACTGGGGTTTAACACTACCGACCTCAAAGAAAACGTCTACCTTCTACCATATCATTAACACATGATGGTAACCTTATAATAATTTAACATTATCATCTTGCCCGCCAACCTGCGGTGCAGTTTGGTGGGTTTATGTTCCATATCTCCTCTGCTATATGTAGGAAGGTTTATATATATATAGTTCGATTGGAAAATAGCTTACAATAAACATTGAAATCAATACGAACACACATATTCTATTTCAGTATCCTTCGATTTTCTTAACAACACGCCTACAGACTTTATATATAGAATTTTTATTTTTACTGCACAGCGCTCGCAATGGGTCGTTAATATTCCGATCGGAAAACAATAACAGCCGTCGAAGCACCCTGTGTAAAGATATCTCGCTCGCAATAACCGAAACATTCTTGTCTAGATCTTAGAAGGCTTGTTTCTTTCTTACCTGTTTTATGATTTATTTTTCTTTTATCTTGAATACATTTTTGTGCCCTTACTTTTGGTGTTATGGCTTGTTTTATTGTAGGAATCTTTTTATTGTTTTTCTATCTGTTCTAGTTACTTTTAAACTATTTTTAATGGCCACTATACGGCCAAGCCTCCTTATATGTGAGGGTATTCGGAACTTAAGCCCAACTTGCTACTCTATGTGAGTTATACTAATAGCATTAACAACTGAGTCTTAGGGCCATAAATCATTTCTCTATATCTATCTCGCTTGCACTTATGGGTCTTATGGAGCCGTCTAGTGAAGGGTGTAACAATGAAAGACATATTATCGATAAGTAAAGTTTATTATCGTATCTTGTTCACAAAATTAAAAAAATTAACAATATTTGATTTAATATAATACATATTTCATATTATATAATTATTAACTAAATAAAATTAATCTTCATCTGAGTCTTCATCATCAGAATCTTCGTCTTCTGCCAAATTTATTATATATTAGTATCCATAGTGCGCAACGAGTAACACATGAATGTATTTATTTAATTGCAGTAAACACATTTATAGCAAAAAAAATACGCAATGCAATTACATTAGAAACCGACCAATCAGAATCGTCCAAATCATTATTGACTCATCATTAGCACGTGCGCAGGTAGCCGTTTATCGATAATTAGGGTGCGCAGGTAGGCGCGCTGCACATTCCTATCTTTTTTGACTTTTATGACCGGACGACTCAGATGATAATGCGCATACTATAGTATTCTACCGTTAACTGTTAAACCCAGTAACCAAAAAACCCACTTTGGTAGTCAGTGATGACGATTGGGGCCGACAAATTAAAATGCACTTCTAGACATGGGTTCCAAGAATTTAGGATATCAAAAACCTTGGCAGAAAGAAAACATATTACTGAGTTTTTCTTCCCTCAAAGAAATTTTTAAAAAAGATTCTTTTCTCAGTGAAGTGGTGCTACACCGTAATGCCCCGGAGATCATGTTGTCATTATCATTAACATGTGATAATGATTCTAAGCCCGTCATCTTGCATTGGAGCAGTGTGGTGAGTTTGAGCTCCATATCACTTCCAATGGCGACTTTGCTCGTCTCTACATTGGGCAGTTAAAATAATGATGTAATAGCAGTTCAAATAATAATAATTTGTGTAACATTGTGAAGGGGTGGAACATCCCCTAAGGCTAAATGCCTTGAGGGTTGTTGTGACAGGACGGCGGTGACTGCGCTTTGAGTCGGCCTGTTTATTTAGTATGTAACTCGCGACGAGACACTCAATTGATGTTTCCGATTGAGTGAACAGGGTAATTGTTTAGAGCTGATGATACGCTTGCAGCTGTCTCACTCATGTGGAAATTTTAAAGAAGCCTTCATACACAGTATGGTATGCATAGAAGCTATGTTGTGGAGGGGTAAATTCTGCTCTGTGTAAATCTTTACATATTTTAAAACAAAATCTTCCGCTTAATATGTTTGTCGTTCGCGATAAGCTCGAAAACTACTGAATGGGTTTTTACTAATATGTAGAGTGATTTATAAGAAAGGTTTAACTGTACAGTTTACGTTAAACTCGCCTAACAAACATTTGTTAACAACAATTTGTTAGGTTTTGTGCAAATTGATTGAAATATTACTGTAATAATGGTATGAAGTGTTGGAAAGAGGCATAACTTTGAATGAAAGACTGTCCTTTGAAGTTAGAAGCATTTGACGCGGGCGACAACGCGGGCCTTTGTTAGTATGAAATAAAAAATGGATTAGAAAACTTCGTACATCATCTGATTTCCATAGTGTTTAATTCGTATTTTGTTGTATTTTGTGCACTATACAAGATTAAAATTTTGTACATATCGTCATTGTAGCTGAAAATTGGACCAATGATAACTGAAAATCAGACATTATAGACAGTAATGCTATACATCTATAACATTCTATATTTTGGATACTAATATAAGAATAGATGGAATGAAAATGTAACGCTTTTTAACATCCCCTTTTTGGAGGTAAAAACAACTCCACGTATCAACAAAAGTGTATAGAAATCGAATCACATACTCCTTGATTTTGCGACCAGCACGTACGGAATACAAATGAGCACTGAGCACTGAGCAGTGTTCGCCGATCGAACGCTACCCCTCGGAGGGTAATCGAAAAAATACGTTCACAAAACTACATATATAAGCGTTTTTTTGTTATCCTTATGAGGAATGGCTGAAACATGATCCAATAAACAAGTTTTCGGTTTCGTGATTTATGGAAAACTAAACAAACAGCGATACGGGTGGGATAAGACATACCTTACTCTGCGCTGGAATAAATAAATTAATTTTTTCTGGGGTAAAAGTTTCTTCAAGATACCAATAAAGTCAAAACTGCTGGGGGACTAATATGTTTGTTGGAAGACTTGTAAGTCAACATAATCGTCTTCTCAAAACACGGAATATACCTACCTAAGATTTTTTGTAAAGTATATTTGTCTTTTTGCTATGCGAGACAAATAACCATGCTTCTACAATAACCCATTTAGGAGTGAACATAGTGAGTGCATAGTTCTATCAAAATTAAATCTGGTCCTTCCTTCTACTCTGGAGTGAGTTCTCTGCGTGTGTGTCTGCCAATCCAAATTGGGCCAGCGTGGTGGACTATAGGCCTAACCTTTCTGAGAGGAGACTCGAGCTCAGCAGTGAGCCGAAAATGAGTTGGTAATGATGATATGATGATAATTAATCCATGATCTGTAGCCAAGTCACAGATCAATAATTCTCTTTCTACAAACGCTAACGCTTAGAAAACAAAAAAAATCGTAGTAAATGTCATATCCGTGTGTAACACCATTGACCTGACACGTCTGCATCCAGCGACTCTCTGCGTCTCGGCGGATGTCGTCAGTCCGCCTCGAGCGAATTCGCTTTTCCAACACCTTAGGAGCCCAACGTCCATCGGCTGTTCGAACTATCAGCCCCGCCCAACGCTCTGTGACTTATGGCCAGTTTCTTCATCGCAAATAACAGTCAAAGTTACGTTATAAATCAAAAGTGACGGTCTTATTCACTGAAAAATAAAGTCTTCTTTACTACTTACTACTTTTACTGTTACTTTAGCTTTACATGAAGAAACTTGCTGTTAGTCTACGGATCCTCATTTCTGATACAGTCACGCAAAGTTACTCCAAGCAAGCTCGCTTCATCACGCGCTGGGTGACTCTAATCCTTCTTATGAGGTCCATAGTTAGCGACCAAATCTTGAATCCACTGACAACACGCACTGTTCGAAGATTTTTGTGTACATAATATACATAAACCGCCCAAATACTAGAAAGCATAAATATGCTCAACACACAAATATTTTGCAGTTTTGGAAATCGAACCCAGGTCTTTGGATGGCGAAGGCCGTAATAGCCTAGCCTTAAGTGGCGAAAAAAGTCTTTTCCCCAATACTTGTAGCTCATTGAAAACTACGAGATATATACTCGTAGTCTGCGAGAGCAATATTTATCATTTCGTATATCGGCGCGGAGTTTAGACGAAATCTCTATGCCATCAAAAACAAAACTTGTAAAAATATAGATTTTCTTCTTTACCAATTCTCGCAACTCAATTCTCCTACCGTAAAAAGTTGTGAGTTCCATGTAATACCAAGTCGGTAACTATAGTCAGTCCGTACTTAGACATAAGTAAATTAATTACGTAAATTGCTAATCTAAGAACATTTTATCATCATCATCATCATTATCAACCCATATTCGGCTCACTGCAGAGCTCGAGTCTCCTCTCAGAATTAGAGGGGTTAGGCCAATAGTCCACCACGCTGGCCCAATACGGATTGGTAGACTTCACACACGCAGAGAATTAAGAAAAATCTCTGGTATGCAGGTTTCCTCACGATTTTTTCCTTCACCGTTTGAGACACGTGATATTTAATTTCTTAAAATGCACACAAATGTAAAGTTGGAGGCGCATGCCCCGGACCGGATTCGTACCCACACCCTTTGGAATCGGAGGCAGAGATCCTATCCACTGGGCTATCACGGCACATTTTATAATGTTTTCATTTTGGCTTCGCCGTCGAGTAAAAATATATAAATGTATTTTTGGCTTCAGTATCGATTAAGCATATATATGCCTTACAGTAGTATCGCTGTAAAATGGAGTAACTTCTCCCGTTTTCCCGACATTTCTCTTCACTGCTCTGCTCCTATTGACCGTAGCGTGATGAAAAGTATACTATAACCTGCCCAGGTTAATGAAGAATAATTGCATCAAGTTTCATTAAAATCCGTTGATTAGTTTTTGTTTCTATAACAAACATACAGACAGACTTTTGACGACCTCCGTGGCGCAGTGGTGTGCGCGGTGAATTATTTATTTAATTGGTCCAGGTCTGGCTGGTGGGAGGCTTTGGCCGTGGCTAGTTACCACCCTACCGACAAAGACGTACTGCCAAGCGATTTAGCGTTCCGGTACGATGTCGTGTAGAAACCGAAAGGGGTGTAAATTTTCATCCTCCTCCTAACAAGTTAGCCCGCTTCCATCTTAGATTGCATCATCACTTACCATCAGGTGAGATTGTTATCAAGGGCTAACTTGTAAAGAATAATAAAAAAAAAACAGATAAAAATTTTACTAATTGCATTTTTGACATCAGTATCGATCACTTATCACCTATTACTTTCCAAAATAACTATCAGGAATAGTTATTTTGGAAAGTATATTTCATGTACAGAATTGACCTCCCTACTTTATTAAAAGTATAGATACCCTCCAATTAAAATTTTCAAAATATCTTCAAACATAATTTGACCTGCTACAGTTTTATTATAAGTATAGATTAGATTAGGTTTAAATCCCTCTAGGTTAGCGTCATCTCAGCGATTTGAAAGCTCATACCAAAACAAAGGCGGTATTCATGGGCAGGTTCACCGCAGATCGTAAAAGCTTGCAACTTTATAGCGGTCACCGGCGGGGCCAATAAAACACTGGGCGAACTTGCAAATTAAAATTTAAATATTTCATGACCAGTCATTTGGAGATGGCAATGTGCGGGTACTGTTTTATTATATCGCATTATGTTGTGCTTGGATTTAATTATGAGTATTCAACGTATAGTTACTTTTACTCGTAACTTGTGAGAGCTGAGACAGAGGAAAAACGTAAATATCAAGATCTGGCTCACAAGGTTACCGCCGTGTGGCATGTGGAGTCCACTGAAATCATCCCAATCGCCATATCTGCCAATGGTTTGATCCCAGTCAGCCTCGCTCACCATTTGAGGCGGCTGGGTCTCCGTAGCAATTTGCAGGCAAGATGTAAAAAGCTGTTGGACTCGGCTAGGATAGTCCGCCGGTTTCTCCACCTGTCGCCCTGACCCCCGGCCGTTTCGTCTCCCTGCCGGGGTGAATCCTCCGCCCGGTGCGTAGGTTTATTTATTTTGCGTATTTAAGTAAGTTTATTTATTTTCCATTTGGCCTCATATATTTATTTATTTTGTACCAGGTGTGAGAGTAATATATCTATACATGTACAATAATGATAAGTAATGACAATGTTAACAATTCATCGTCAATCGTCGTCCAAAATTCGTCAGTGCCTGAAGACGAAAGACTTCGAACAGTGCGTGTCGCCAGTGATGACCTAGGGATCCGAGACTTGGTCACTAACTATTGGCCTTATTAGAAGGCTTAATGACGGAGTGTCTTTGAGTCCAGCAGGCTAATTCACTATGCTAGTTGACATAAACGAAATTGAGATTCTGTTTAACAAATGTCATGCGGTGCTTGCAGCTAGGTATTGTGATGATTAATAATTAATGAATGTAACAAAATGTGTGGATTTATACTTTATTTTAAATCAATAATTATGTACTATGAAATACAATAATTTAATAAAATTAAGTTACTAACTGTTCCTATATTAAGCTTAGTTAGCTATAAACGATTATGATATTGATATACTTTTATGACTAGGCTTTTTTTATTTTCACCATTCAAAATAGTCAATATGCGCGCAAGAGTTGATGTTGCCGCAGTGTCTCCGTTCGGAGAGAGCGGGACACTTGCGGCCGTTCTTCCCTCTCTCTCTGACCACTCGTCGGTGCCGGTATTTGTCGCCGAACCCGCAGGTGACGGAGCAGGGTGACCACTCGCCCCAATCCGATACTAGACAATCTTCAGCTGTAAGACATAAAGAAAATTTACTTGGAACCTCTTAATTTTTGGAAGTCGGTTAAAAAATATTTATGACTTATAGAAATATTTATACTCTTTCATATAGGTAATCCTGGTATATCTGGATTATGAATATTACAAAAAAAAATAATGGGACATAAAAAAAAGATATTAAGTTTAAGAATCCCAATTCCCAATGCCTCATTGTCTCTTTTTTAGAATTTAAACTATCGTGAGTGTTATTCATATTAATTGATTATGAAACACGGCTAAAACTCACGTGATATTAGGTCGGAGTATGCCCTACTAGTTTCGAACCCATACGGGGCCCTTAGTCATGAGCTGGTTCTTGCATCGCGGCACGATCCAAACTGTCTCATTGTCTCGTTAGTGTTCATTTACACGAGCGGCAGCTGCTACCGACGTCTCGGCGATAGCTGCCTCGACTGCAGTGGACGACCACCGACGAGATGTCGCCGACTGCAGTCGAGTGCAATTGGTTGCCGACGAGATGTCGCCGACTGCAGTCGAGAGCCGTTGGTTGCCGCCGAGACGTTGCTGACTGCAGTCGGCGATGCCGTTGCCTGCCGTCGAGACGTTGCCGACTGTAGACGACTGCGGTCGTCGGTCGCTCGTGTAAATGAATCCTTAGACAGGGAAGCTTAACACCCAAGTAGGTATGTCATAATATGCAGATTGTAGAGCGAAGGATGAGGATATTGTGTCGATCTTTTTTCTTAGGTTTCTGCTAGTTCTGTCGGCAAAATTGTATATTTGTTCTAAACTCATATTTTTATCGTTCCTAGATCAGTTTATTGACCAAATCAAACATCGATCTTAATGAATTTACAAGAATACTAGCCAGGTTTTGATAACACTCGCTCCAATTAGTAGTAAAGTCTATGTTAGATGGTGACGATAAAAAGGACCCAGTCAATGAGTGCCGAGAGGTATTAAATCCAAATTAAACGTGAGGTCATTGAGTATTATTATTGCTAGATCATTTAAATTTTCTTGATGAAATCAACCATCACTCAATCTTAATGCTTTTATAAGGAAACTAGAAAAGATTTTTATACGACTCGCTCCAATTACTAGTAAAGACCAAGTTAGAGAGGGTTTTTTTTTTATTCTCCATAAGTTAGCCCTTGACTACAATCTCACCTGATGATGCAATCTAAGATGCAAGCTAACTTGTTAGGAGTAAGATGAAATCCATACTTCTTTCGGATTCTACACGACCATACCTGGAACGAGGAAAGGGTCCAACCCATAACATTGGTCTTAAGTTCACCCTAAACGTGGATCGATTGAGGCTTAAGCTATTGAATTGGTAACCATTGTGAGGCATTACAGTAACATTTGTAAACCATGAGGTTACCTACGTTTGCTGTTCCAAATTCCGGGTCGATACGTCCAGCCGCTGGGGATTCATGTCTGTATATAAATTAGACGGAGTTCGGTCTGGGGATGCGTTAAGCAATTAACCTCTAGATTTATAGTCCTTGTTGTTGAGAACACTCGCAGGATGTGGGAGGTATCTCATCTAATATTATAAAGCTGAAGAGTTTGTTTGTTTGCTTGAACGCGCTAATCTCAGGAACAACTGGTCCGATTTGAAAAATTCTTTCAGTGTTAGATAGCACATTTATCGAGGAAGGCTAAAGGCTATATATTATCCCCGTATTCCTATGGGAACGGGGGCCACGTGGGTGAAACTGTCGGCGTCAGCTAGTCTTAGATATTCTGACTTCATCCTTCTCTACATTATAACCGTAAAAATTAATTGTCAAAATGCTCAATGTGATTCAAAGGTATGGAGAATTGTCGGTGAAGGCCATTGTACCATATAGTCAAAGTCAGATTTCATTTCTTTCAATCTTGGCTTACAAGCACTTATGGGATAGTGGTGAAGGTAATAATTGAAATGGAAAATTAAAGTTACGAGGGCTTAAAACAACCTCTAGTGAGTATATATCATAGTTATACGAGTGAACATACATCTTTACGGCCTCCGTGGCGCAGTGATATACACGGTGGATTCACAAGATAGAGGTCCTGGGTTCGATCCCCGGCTGGGCTGGTTGAGGTTATCCTAATTGGTCCAGTTCTGGCTTCGGCCGTGGTTGATTAACACCCTACCGACAAAGACGTACCACCAAGCGACTTATGTCGCGTAGAAACCGAAAGAGGTGTGGGTTTTTTCTTGGACTGCATCAACACTTATTATCAGGTGAGATAATAGTCAAGGACTCACTTGTAAAGAATAAAAATAAACTATATATCAAAGACATTGTAGCAGCGTGGTGGGTTTTAGCTCCATATCCCTTCTATAAAGAGGGAGGCCTGGTTGTAGTGCTGTTAAAATAGGCTGATAATGATGATAATTACGCTGTATCCTGTTGAGAGCGTGGTGCAGTCGGGATCTGAAGTGTCGAGGCAGATGCTTCCCCAGGCCTAGTTTCCTTCCATTAGCCACTGCTAACACTACGTCATCCATGTTTTGCAAGCCGGTGTCAAACTCTTGAACTGTAGTTGTCCTGGAAAAAATACAAAAGGATGGATGATGTAAGTGGAGAGTGAATGTTATTGTTATCTAGTCACTCTTGAACGGGCTGAACGGATCTATGCGGTGAATGACAGCTCTTTGACTAGCTTTCTATTATTGTTTTTCTCTATCTTTGTGCATGCTATTTCTGTTCTAGATCTGGTATCTGGGACGGGCTACTTTTAATATTGAATTCTACGGAACTGTTGAATAACCAAACTAAAACGAATGTATTTAATAGCTAAATTCTTCACTTCTATACATACTATGGTATGCATTGAGAGTAGCATACATTACAAGACCAATCTGCTTTGACAAACTATTAAAAAATAATAAAATAGATTATTTAAAACTAAATGTTGCTACTCAATGTTGATATGAAATTCTGTAATCCTATATGTCCATTTATTGCTATTCACAAAACATAACTATCATAAATGGTCCATCCAAAAGTGGCGAGGCCTATGTCGCAGGACAAACTGTTAATTAACTATGAATTATGTATAACATACAAATGTAACCAATTAGCAGTAATAAAAGATTATTTTTAACCGACTTAAAAAAAGAAGGAGGTTCTCAATACGTATGTTTTTTTAAATGTTTGTTACCTCATAACTTCGACATTTATTAATTTTGAAAATTCTTTTTTTGTTTCAAAGCATATACTTCTAGATTAGTCTTATTTCATTTTCATGAAAATCGGTATAGTAATTTTGTGTTAAAATTAAAATAACTGAAATACGTCTTTGAAGTCGGAATTTTTATGTTAAAAAGATCATTTTTTTTTGTTGTTAATATAAAATAGCAAATAATTACAATCCCTTTTTGATTAACCATATTATCCATGAAGTAGAAAAACTATACTTACTTAATAGGTGATTGAGTTACTACAACAACGTAATTATCCTGTTCATTATACTTCGCTGTTGGTGCTCCATCTTCTTCTAGATCTTTCAATACTTCTACACCACTCTTTGTTGCTACGTCTCGTGGTATTGGTTGGTAGTCTTCGACCAAGTTTACTTTTCTTCGTGGTGATCCTTTACGTCTGTCCTTTTGTTTCAAACTCAGAAGAAGTTCTTTACGAGCCATGTCGTTGAGTTCTTTAGTTGTGTACTCTTTAACCTGAATTTTATAATAAAAATGTGTTATTAACCGATTTCAAAAAAAGGAGGATGTTCTCGATTTGTGAAATGTTTTTATGTTTGTTACTTCATAACTTCGTCATTTATTAACCAATTTTCAATTTTCTCTTTTGGTTGATAGAGTATACTTCCAGATTAGTCCCATTTAATTTTCATGAAATTCAGTTCAGTAATTTTGTATTATATTAAGATCAAAATGAAGTGAAATACGACTTTGAAGTCTGTACAATTTTCGTGTTAAAAATATATTATTAAAAGTATTTTAAATATGCATATCAGCTTCAAAAGGTTCCTTGAAGGGTAGTAGAAACCACAAATGGGTTGGTAAGTCTTAAAGTCGTATTTCGTGAAACCTGAAATGGGTTGTACTAGTTAGTTTAACATATGGTCGTACATCGTAAATTGCTACTAAAAAATCTACTCGCAATTTACCTTTGAAATCTCAATTTTTGCAATAGCCGGTAACTCCCTCAACAAGGGGTAATAGAAGCCAGCAGCGGGATGGTTGGGGTGGCGAGGTCCATGTTTGGTCACGGGGTCCGGAGGCGAAGTCTCCCAGCGGGGGGCTGTGAAGGTCAGACCGCTTGCGGCACCGGCGTCTAGAGGCTCCAGCTGAAAAATGCAAAGATTTTTTAGTACATCTTCCAGTTCCATCCTCTAGTTCCATCTTCTAGTTCTAATAAGTTCAATTTTCTCAACCAATATGGGTATGAATTGGAGCACATCGGATATACAGGGTGCTGGGGAGCATTTCCCATAAACACTTGAACGTCCATGATATCAACCAGATATATAGGCAAACACCCCGATAAGTCTCGCCCCCTAAAAATCGCCAAAAATCGCCAAAAATTACCAAAATTCGACCGATGCCGACCTACTAAAAACGTTATTACAACTTAAGTATCGCACGCATTTGTAATATTTATGTCTGGAATATTTGTTCAAATAACTGCTCACTTTGCCGAGCTGTGTTGGTTTTTTAGCGTACATCAAAGCGTTCAAAGTCAACGTACTGTGGAAAGATGAAGTTGTAAAGCAATTTTTGGCAGATTGGTTCAACAAGTGCCGTCATTTAAATGTTCAAAATGTTTGAAGCTATGTCCTTATTCAAGAATAAATGAAGGTTTAATTGTCTTACGTCTAATGTGATTTGGTCGACCCACGTAGAGTCAACGCAGAGATTTAAACTGTCCACTCCCACGAACCAGTCCGGTGATGGGATGATGCGACAGATTACTGAAATCTGAGAAAATATAAAAACAATTAGTTATCTTACAATATATGCTTATATCGTCCACTGTCTGACACAGGCCTTTTGTAGGGACTTCCAAACATCACGATTCTGAGCTGCCTGCATCCAGTGCGACTAGCTTGATGCCGTTCACCTGGTGGGCGATCGACCAACACTGCACTTTCCATTCCAGCACCATGGGACCCCAATGTCCTTCGAACTATGAACCCCGCCTATTACCACTTCAACTTCGCGACTCGTTAAGCTATGTCGGTGGCTGGTTCTTTTGCGGATCTCCTCATTTCTGATTCGATCACGCAGATCGCCGCATAGCTCGTTCCATCGCCTGCTGTATGACTCAAAGCCTTTTTATGAGGAAATTTTGTGTTTTTCCAAATAAAAATCTTTTTTTCTTTCAACACAATAATCATCATCGGGTGCCTTTCTCAAATTAAAGGGTGTGTTAGATGGGGAAAACTCTTCCGGTATCGTGAAATACTTTAAGCTGACCTTAGCCCGCTCCTCGATATCGTCCACCTTCGTTGTCTGGTGTAGGTTTTCTAACTATCTTGCCTTCTAAGATCAGTCTAAATCAGTCTAGATCTTTTATGAGAAACCCTCATGAAGGATACTCTTTGCAGATGTCTGAAATATGCACCGCCTCTTTAATTATCTATACTTCTATACTAATATTATAAAGAGGAAAGATTTCAGATTCATCATTCAGATCAGTTCAGTAGTTACTGAACCGATTTGAAAAATTCTTTCACTGTTGGAAATCTACACTATCCCCGAGTGCTATAGGCTATAATTTTATTTATCCTCGTATTCTTACAGGAACGGGAACACGAGGGTGAAACCACGCAGCGTCTGCTAGTGACAAAATGAAGAGAAAAACTGCGTTTATGTACCTTATTATAAAGTAATAAAGTCTACAATACAAATACTTCAGAAGCATTTACTTACCATACTATGGTCTCCATCAACAAACACCATGTTCTCTGTTTCTCCCGTCCCCTCAGCAATAGCCGGTGCTGAGAACTGGTCGTACACCATCTTTTCATCTTCGCCTTCCTCCACCAGGTCATCGAGCTTACCAAATTGAGCAAAGCTTCTGATAGACGTTCTGGCTACATCACCAATATGGTATAAATGGTAGGAGCTGTTGTGTGATTGACCTACAAAGGAAAATACATTACTTTAAAATTATAAAAAGCCAGATGACGTCACGCGGTTTTCCGCCTAGTTCCCATTCCTGAGGGAATACGGGATAAATATAATTTACGTCTCTCACAAATAACGTGGCATTTATAATGGTATAAGAATTTTAAAAATTGTTTTAGTAGATTCAAAAATACCTCCTACAACCTCAAAAACCTCTATACAATATTCGTTTAAATTCGAGTAAAATTTTGAATTCAATATTTTTTTTATTTTGCTCAAATAAGGAAAAAATATTTTGAAAATTCCAAGAAAGGAATAAAATATCGAATTAATCTAAGTAGGCAATATTATTTGAAAATGTTCGTTACAAGTTTTAGAAAGTTCACCTGGTTCAGTTTTCATTAGGCTTTAAAGAGATTATAATAATAAGTTGCATTTAGTTGGCACAGGAACTAAGGTATAAAATTCAATAGTGTTGATATTTTTGGCGCCATGTTACACCATTAGAGGTGAGGTCAACGACCCTGTCTATTATTAGGAAAAGTTAAGATGTTTCGACGTTTTATTATAGCTAAGAAATATCCGGTCACATGACAGGATGAGATTTGTATATGAAAAATATTAAAAACGGTAAAATAAATCTCTATAAAAGAATCTTGATGTACCTACTGGGGCAAACATTTTATCTAAAAAGCTTTAATGAATGTCATATACCTATATAATCATCGTTTAAAGACATATGCTGATAAAACAGTACGATACGAAATACTGTAAAAGGGAAAATTGTGATTACATTACATAGAATTCGAATTCTAAAGTTAGAAACGTTGGAATATTTGCCAAACCATTTTTTCAAGTAAATAGAAAAAGGAATTTCTAGCTACGCTCTGGGGCAAGCGAGGGTAAAAGGAGTGACCCCAATATAGTGGGTATGTGACGTGGAATTCATCGCCTAATAGGAAATTTATTTGGTGTAACGCATTGGGCTACCTCTGAATATTGATCTTTGGTGACTGAATGAAATCCCTCGCTATGGGTATCCTAAATTTTCTCACATACAATTTCAATTTCTGAACGGAATGCATCAATACATAAATAAAATATATAAGTGTCTGCAGTGGCGTGCACTTCATACATGCGTTAAAGTACTGCATACCCTTAGAGTAGTCTTCTTAGTGCTTATTAAATACAGATTTTTCAGTTACAGTTTGCTTAATTTTATTACTAGTGCATACCCTGATCGACAACCTTATGCACGCCACTGAGTGTCTGTCTATAACTTTAAATCAACAGTGTTTTCTCAAGCGCTTATAGTTATTTATACGGTAGTATACAATCACACGTTTTTTAAAAGTTTTGTCTTTCTGTTTATCCAGTCTAATTTTTGGAATGGCTGGACTAATTTTAATTGCACGTTCATTGGTTTATAGAGGAGCTCTTTGAGCAACATATAGGCTACTTTTTGTCCCGAAAATCTATTGATCCCGAGGTATTTCTGAAAAACTGAATTTCACGTGAATGAAGTCGCGGGCGACCGCTAGTTATTTGAATCATCATCATCATCATTTTTAACCCCTATTTTGCTCACTGTTGAGCACGAGTCTTCTGTCAGAATGAGAGGGGTTAGGCCAATAGTTTCACGCTGGTTCATTGCGGTTTGGCAGACTTCACACACGAAGATAATTAAGAAAATTCTCAGATATGCAGGTTTTCCCACGATGTTTTCCTTTACCGTTTGAGGCACGTGATATATAATTTCTTAAAATGCACACAACTGAAATGTTGGAGGTGCATGCCTCGGACCGGATTTGAATCTACGCCCTCCGGAATTGTAGGCAGTGGTCACATACACTGGGCTATCACGGTATTATTTTGAGATACTTGAATAAATGAAGTATTTTTGGACGTCGAAAAATCTGAAATTGCTTTGAATTCTTCATTTTCACATTCTTTTTAAAGTTTTGTAAAGAATTTGTGCTTTTAAAACATTGAAGGGAATGTCGAAAATGTTTGAGAGTCATAATAGTAAAATGTAAGAGAAAATATTTTTTCTTTTCAGATACGAGTAGGTACATGGTCTCGTTCTGATTGGATAGTTTTGTGAGCACGAATGCTTGAAATGTACTTGAAAACAGAAAATGTTTTATTTTATTTTTTTGAGGTAGATATTTTTAATATTAGACAATTTGACAGAGCAGACAAGTAAAACTATATTTTTCACGATAAGTACTTAATAATCTAGCTAGGCTATTTTTAACCGACTTTAAAAAAGGAGGAGGTTATCAATTCGTCGGATTTTTTTTTCATTTGAATAACTAGCGGACGCTCGCGCCTTTGTCCGCGTGAAATTCAGTTTTTCACAAACCCCGCGGGAACCATGGATT